>NC_079147.1:47915729-47970159 GCF_945859685.1 Eupeodes corollae
ATACTTACCTTAAGCTATTCATTCATAGGTATACACCTATCTATGTATGTGGTTACATTAACACTGATTCAAATAGATTTCAATAAGGGGGACTTATATAGGCAAGGACGAAGAGGATTTTTCGTCGTCTATATGCCCCCATACCCTATAATCTATATACCGATATAGAAAAGTCAACCTTAATTGAATTCCAGAGGTTGATTTTAATTTTACTTGCGGTTAGATTGAAATGCTTTAAAGAGAGATGCTTTGGTAATATTTCAATCAAGAATTTCAAGACATTCTCATTCATTTGTTTTGGTCCTTTTAAGTATTTTATATTATATTGAAAAGGATGCGGTTTATTCGTATATAGTTTTATCTTAATGTAGGTTAACCTACCTATGTGATGTGTAATGTGTGTTAGGAATTATAAAGTGACAGGTGGTGCAGGGGTTTGATTCATTTTCAAGCCTTTGAGCATTATATAGAATTGCACTTCAAAGCAAATTTGATTAAATTTTCATTTGTTTATTGATAAGAGGAACCTTTTGTGGTATAAGAGGGAATATAGGGTTAAGAGCTTTGATGCAAGTTAAATTGTGTATGCATAAAAATGTTAGGGGAATCTCCCCAAAAAAGTTAAGAAGATCAACTTCAGGACTACAAAGAATCTGGAGTTATTTTAAGGATATGGTCTTTGAAATTTGTGTTTAATATTTTCGTTTTGAAGTGACTTTCACATACATTGTCTCGCTTTTAAGGACGAGTTTAGTGGTGAAGGGCTTAGGTAACAAAAGTAGGTCAATAATCTTCAGATATTGTATAGGTCAAATGATATTTTTTTTGTATGTAATAAAGAGTGCTTTACGCACGGGACCCGCCAAGTGATTTAAACCTTATAATGGCATACCGGCTGAACCTCCAAAAGTGTCTTGAAGATCCCCCTTCATGACCACGGGATTGCATTTCTTCAAGAGATGGTTATGTTGTACCGCCCATTCTGGGCTCTCATCTCGTAGCGGCATCTTTTCTAGGCTAGGTAGGTTTTCTTAAGGTAGGTTAGATTAGTAAGGTTACTTTAGTTTAAATTTGTTTTTGATTGGTGAAGTTAGGTAACGTTAGCTGAAATTGGTTAGGTTAGATTTTGTTTGGTTAGAAGGTTAATAGGTTATGAAAGGTTGGGAACTGTTCTTTTTCCATCTCCTTGATTCTGAGGACCTATTTGGTGTATTTACAGATCATATTCCAATGATGTTGGCTAGTAAGCAAGTTAGCATCTTTTGGATTTTATTCTCTGGAGTTATTGTGATAATGTTTCTCTCCAGTTCTTCTCTTTGTGATGCCCATCTGTTGCAGACGAAGAAAATATGTTGTGCATCGTGTTCTTGTGAGTCCCGATCTTGTGGAGAAATGCGTCGAAGTAACCGTGTCCGGTGAGTATCTTAGTGATGTAATAATTTACCTTACCGTGATTTTCTGGTCTTTCCACTCAATCACATTTCTGATCAGCCTCGCCGTCCATCGTCCTCTGCTCTCTGCGCAGCAGCGCTCTTGCCACTTCTGTATCTTCAGCTATTAAGCCTCTTCTGCTGCCGCAGCTACTCCCATTTCCGCTTTTTTACCGTAGACGTACTTCCTTTCTGCCGCTGGGAGATCGATAAGGAACACTCCAGCTATTACACTATTACAAGGACAACTGGTTCCGACACCGTTCGATAAGAGTTTGCCACACGTATAGCTCCGCGTCTTTGTTCTGCTGCCATCTGCTTCTGTTGCTTCTCCTGCTTAAGTGCTTCGCTGCCGTACAGAAGAATGGAATGCTTTTTACGCCATCAGCAACTTTCGCTTACTGGCCGTTGGTCCCCCCAAGTTCAGTGATGTAGTAGTTTTTGATGCTATTTCCAATGCTGCATTTATTTGATGCCCAAGAGGTGACTTCCTTCCTTCGCTGGCCTTTTGCGGTATCGTAGATCAGCTCTCGATCCCTGAGATATTTCTTCGCTATATCTAGAAGATAGGCAGGAACGTGGAATCTCCATTCGAATGCATGTTAAAGGCATTTCGAACATCCAGCGCTGTGAGCAAGACGATCTTTTTCGAGTAATATTTTCTTTGTTGGGCAATTTGGGTGGCGTGCACTACTTCTTGTATTGCTGCGATAGTAAAGCGGCCTCTCCGGAAACCGTACTGTCTCTCTGATAGTTCGTCCACCGCTTGTACTGCTGCTAAAAGCCGTGGTTTCAAAAGCTTTTCCAAGAGTTTCCTCGCAGTGTCTAGCATGCACAAAGGTCTGTATGCCGATAGGGAATCTGGGTCTCCTTTCCCTTTGCTGATTAGCACTAGCTGTTGTTTTCTCCAGTTCTTGGGGAAGAGGCTTTCTATAAGGAAGCTGTTAAAAATGTTCAGCAGAAATTGAGGACATGCTTTGGCGGTCGCTTTCAGGACTTTTGGGGGGATTCTGTCGGGACAGTGGCTTTTTTGTTTTGAAGTGACTGCTCAGCAATGCTCAACTCCTTCTTGCTACAAAGAGGGATGTCCTGTTTTTGGACTGTTGTGTTGTCAGGTGGCCTGACAGGATGAGTTGGAAATAGTGTTTTGACAATGTGCTTAATTTTTTCTTCGCTTAGTATTGGGGGTTTCATCTGAGCTCCGAGTTTACGCGTAACGATCTTGTAGCCTAATCCCTTGGGCTCGCTATTAACATCACGGTGTATAACTTCCCTTCTCTTTCTTTTGCTCAAATGAATGGCCCTCTCCGCTATGGCGTCCTCCACAAGTTCAGCGTTTCTCCTTCAGGTGACTATTTGTCGATGTTGTAGACATCTTTGGCGTAACGCGGCTATCTCCTCTGTCCATCAGTACACTGGATCTCTTTTTCTGTCGGCATTGGGGAGTCACAGGCAAGTCGAATTAGTTGCATGGTAGCTTCGGCTTTGGTTTCAGTAGGTTCTATACTTGCAGCATAGCATCTGACTCTTTCTCGATCACTCTCTTAAAAACATCCTCTTTAAGCCTGTTTAAGTTTCACCTTTTAGAGCGTGGTTCATCGGTTATCTTTCAGGTCAAAAACGATGTACTGGTGGTCGCTACCTGTATAGTCCTCGATTACTCTCCAGTTCTCGATTTTTTGAAATGCTGTGCCCGACGTTTTTTTGTCCGTTTCAAGTGCCATTTTAAAAACTTGGCAGCTTCCTGTTCCTAGGACGTGATCCAGTCGAGGTGGACTTTCTAGTTCGGTGCAGAGGCAGCATGTAGATAGGTTTTTGCACTCGCTCTTTTTATGGCATTCTTTGCTGTTACTCCTATCTAAGTATTTGTAATGGAGTCGGAATGGAATTTCCAAAAGCTGTCTTGTTTTTGCTTTTCGCTCCGAGTTCTAATAGGACATCTCCAGATTTGGTTTGGTGGATCGTTTTAATGGTAAGTGGTTTAATTATTAACTTTCTATAGTAGTTATAATCGGTCCAATTTGTAAAATTAAAAAAAAAATGAAATTACTCTACGTTTCGAAGGTGCAGTTTTCTTGCAAAAAATAAGAATATTAAACAAATCTACTAGAAGTAAGTAAAAAATTGTTTTCGACTCGAATATCTTGCTCAAAATGAAAGATAAAAAACCAGAAATAAAAATACTTAAAGGCGATTAAATTTTTAGGGCCGAAGTTGATTTTTAATAAGACACAAATAATTTAGAAAATTACTGTCATTTCTTATTATTATGATAATATTATGATAATATTAATATGGTTCATCCCAGCCTAAGGCCATAGAGCTAGTGCTGTTAGCTTTTAAGATTAATCTGTACATTTATGTTTTTGGATTAATAAATAATAATAATAATAATAATAATAATAATAATAATATGGTTCAATTATTTATGAAGCAAAATATTAGCCAAATGACGCTGAGGCATAATTGATTTACTATGTCGCTTATGTGCCGAATTATCTCAACCCTTAGCTCTTAAATTGTTGCTGGCTTATTGCAGTGCACATTTTTTTTTTTAAATAATAACAAAGAAAAAAGTTCAACGGTCTCAAATGACATGATCTTGCTGGAGAATTGACATCGCTACCATGGCCATTGTATTTTAAGTGGTACAGTCCTGTTTTAAGCACATATAGTTACCATCCATATCTTCCAATTCTGGCCAGAAAAAAGGTCATTATCATCTCACGAAAGCAAACACCACTTACAGTAACTATTTTACTAGAATTATTTGGGAAAAAATACAGCCGGATTATGCCGCCAATCAATAAACCGCACCAAACTCTTTGTGAGTGCATTATGGTTTTCGAGAATCGCTTTTAGATTATCATTCGGCCAAATGTGTAAATTCTGCTTATTGACGAATCCACTTAGGAAAAAAGGTGCCTAATCACATGAAGATGATTTTCTTCGAAAATTGATCATCCGATGTTGCCATTTCTTGTCACTATTTAGACCACTGATGACGCTTGAAATGGTTAAGAGGAATTAGTTCTTAGTTAATTGTAACTTGTAATAGTAAAATGAAAGACATTAATCATATGTTCATCAACGACAAGAGTGAGAGTTGTAATTGTCGGACACGACGATGAGTTGGGGTGGACAGATCTTAAGCCACATTATGGTCAACAGCAGCAATATTTTCTGAAGAACGAACTGTTCGAGCACGCAATGGTGTTTTCATTACAGACCCGGGTAGCTCAAATTATTGCCCGGTTTATACTGTTGTATGCACATTTGGACGATTAAATTGACTGATGGTTGATTAATTAGCCTACATAACCTTAAAATGCTATTTGACTGTGTATATTTAAATTGTTAAAATTAAATAAATCTACAATTAAGAAACTTCAAATAAACTTTTGAGAAAAGCTTGACGTTTAGGTGTGGTGCACATTCCACATCGGCCCTTAAAATTTAACCACCACCATTACGTTATACACTGCCAATCACTAGAATGAGGCCACATATTTTTCAACCGTTCGTTCTTTATACCTGCTGGAAATTTCGTACCAATAAAAATTTACTACTTTTGAGTAGGTAGATATTTTCTTAAAAAAAAAGTAATAAAATTAAGGGGTTAAATAGAAAAAAGAGTTAGAATTTCCCTACATTAATTAAAGAGCTACTTAAAAACAGTATGAAAAAGTGCGTCACTTGGATGAGGCCACATGAAAAATCTTATAAAATACCAAAAAAATGAAAGAAATCTTTACAGTTTTTGGTTTTCAAACATTTATTTATTAAGTTTTTCTCAATTAATAATGAGTATGCCCCCCATTTTTCGATATGACCTCTATTAGACGGTTTGGAATGGAATCATAAAGTTTTTTTAAATAGTCAAGTGAAATCTCGTCCCAGGCATCACGGATAGCTTCAATGAAGGAGTCCTTGTCTTCAAATTGTCTACCGTCTTCATAAACTTTTCGAGATAGCCATGCCCATACGTTTTCGATTATGTTCAAGTCCGGTGAATAGGGTGGCCATGGCAAAAGCTCTACGTTTTCTGATAAAATCCAGCTTTTGACAACCCTGGAAGTGTGGATGGGGGCATTGTCTTGTTGGAAAATCCAAGGCAGAGGTCCAAAAATATTTTTCATCTTCGGAAATGAGCGTTCCAACAAGTATTTGTAGCTGTTTCCGTTCATTGTTAGAAAAGAAAGAAACTCCAATTCGATTTTGCCATAGTAGGTGATAGCTCCCCACACCATAATACCTGATGTACGTCTGTTATGTCTTCCCAAAATTAGTTCCTCTTTTCTTAAATCATGGAAATAAAAGTTGTAACCATCGGGGCCGTCAAGGCTAAACTTTTTTCATCCGAAAAGACGACGCGTTTCCATTGACTGCTCCAAGAGACATGTTCTGTTGCAAAGTTCATTCGCAGCTCCTTGTGTACTTGCTTTAGAACAGGTTTCTTTTTGATTTTTCTTCTCTGGATAGTACCATCTTTTCTTATTATCCTTCGGACTGTCGAAATACTGGCTGATACTCCGCTTTTGGACCTTATTTTAGTAGCTGATTGAGTAGAGTTTGAAGCAATACGAAAAATTAACCGCTTTTCTCGGGATGTTGTTGCTTGGGCTGTGCGTCCTTTTTGGTTTTTTCCATAGTTTTGAGGATCAGCAAGATAGTTGTTTACAACTGTCTTACTTCTGTTCAGCTTCCTTGCTATTTCTCGGCTTGAGAGTCCCATTTCCTTGAAAGCATCGATTTTTCCTCTTTCTGCTACTGTCAGCGTCTTTCCGGAACCCATTTGTAGTTGAAATTTAATAAAAATAGTTATTTGTAAAACGTTCTTAAATATTGTAACCCAAATTTTGAAAAAAATTGTTGATCTGAACTTCTACAACGAAATATTCGCAATGGCCTCATCCTAGTGACTCACTTTTTTATATCCTGTTTAGGTAGCTCATTCATTAATGTAGGGAAATTCCAACGGTCTTTTCTAATTAACCCTATAATTGTATCACTTTGTTTTAAGAAAATATGTACCTACTCTCATGTAATAAAATTTTCCGGGTTAAACAAATTCCAACAGGTATCGGTTGAAAAATATGTGGCCTCATCCTAGTGATTGGCAGTGTATATTGAATATTCCGTGGCGTGTGTATTTTTGCTTTTGTGATTTATTTCATTTTTGTGTGTTTTTTTTACTTACTTATTTAAGGTTCCCTTCTTCATCTAGCTCGGTCCCAAGCTAGATGTTTCCAGTTTCGTGCTACAAGGGTGAGATCACTTTCCACTTGTGTGCACCACCTGATCCGTGGTCTTCCTCTATTGCGCTGTCCTATGGGTGTGGATTCGAAGACTTTACGGGCCAGAGCATTGATATCCATGCGCTCTACGTGACCCAGCCTTCTTAGTCGTTGGACTTTTACCCTTCTGGCTAAGTCTATGTCGCTGTACAGTCCTTACAGCTCGTCGTTCGATCTTCTTCTCCACTCCCCTTCGATGCATACCGGACCGTAGATCACACGAAGAAGTTTTTTCTCGAACCGACCCAAGGTGCTTTCACCCGCTTTTGTCATAGTCCATGCTTCCGCACCGTATAGCAGGACGGGGATGATAAGCGTCTTATATCGTAACACTTTGGTCCCTCGAGAGAGGACTTTACCATTCAATTGCTTTCTTAGTCCAGAGAAACAGCGGTTAGCAAGAGTTATTCTGCGTTTGATCTTAGCGCTGGTGTTGTTTTTTGCGTTTTCAGTGGAGCCTAGGTCGACGAAGTCCTTGACTACCTCAAAGTTACGTCTGTCGACGGTGACGTTTTGACCAAGACGTTGGTGTTGGATGTCCTTTCTTGACGACAGCATGTACTTTGTTTTGCCCTCATTAACCGTTAAACCCATTTTTACCGCCTCTCACAATACTCACAAAAGCCCCATTGACATCACGCTGAGTTCTTCTCATTATGTCAATGTCATCAGCATATACTAGTAATTGGACAGACTTTTGAAAAATAGTGCCTCTAGTGTTGACGTTTGAGCTCTGCACTATTCTTTCAAGCACGATGTTAAAAAAATCACATGACAGCGCATCACCTTGCCTTAAACCTTTTTTGACATCGGTTTTGTTAAGTTGTTTCCAACCTTTAGGGAGCAGTGTGAATTCTCCATGGTCAGGTCATCCTGCACAAACGGACGAGATTGACAGGAAATCGATGAAAAGATGGTGGGTGTCGATTTGGTGTTCTTGTGGTTTTTTTCCGGGATCTGCCGTAATGTGAATATTTGATCGACTGTGGACTTTCCTGGTCTAAGACCACACTGATAAGGACCTATCAGATTGTGACGATGGGCTTCACATATTACGGCTGAGATGATTTTACAGGTGATGTTAAGTAGACTGATTCCTCTATAGTTGGTGCAGTTTAGAGGTTCTCAGGATCGGGAAAACAATATTGAGGTTCCATTCATCGGGCATGCTTTCTTCCGACCATATCTTACAGATAAGTTGGTGCATGCTCCTAAACAACTTATCTCCAGCTGCTTTAAAGACCCCGACATTAAAGCCATCCGCTCCAAAAAACGTTTACCAGGTTTACAATTCAGATATTTGGCTGGACATCGGAACGTAATCATATAATACCAAATACCAACCTTTAGGAATTAAATCACTTGAAAACAGATGCAAAATCCTATGGACGCCATTTTTCAAAAAACTTAAATCTACAGAAACAACTAAAATTGTTTTTAGACTCCAATATCTTGAGAACAAAACAAGACATTTTTTTAATTCTTTCATCTCATACCAAATGTCGTTATTAATACTTTTGTAAAACATTTAGATTTATCGAACGGGAAGTCATCATTGTGGGTCGCATCCTAGGTTCTTTTTTAACGAAAATGATATCGAACACCTCCTCCAGGAAGGATTTTAAAGGTATTCTTTTATAACATTGAATGTCTTAAAATGAACAATATACTACGCTGTAAAACACTCGCTTAGATGTACTCAGAATTTCAATTATTATGACCAAAATATTTCAAATCAAATTTTAAAACTGACCATTGTCCTGCCAGTGGCAACTATGTACAATGAATATTTTAAAAAAAGCTTCACCCCCGGAACTAGCTCTTTGTACTAAATTCAATATCGCAACTTATACAAAAGAATTTAGTTGTAATTTAACGTTTTTTATGAAAATCTCAAAAAACTTAAAAAAGAAAAAAAGAAGAAACATGAATTTTCGTTCAAACTTTTCAAAGAATTTGTCATAAACTACATAAAGAGAGCGTCGAAGAAGTCTCCGCTTCATATAATGAAACTGGATAGCTCTATCAAAAACCCAACAGAAAAAAAAGTAATCAAAGGGCTTCATAAAACCAATCTTTCTTGATTTTTTTTTCATTTCTTTATTTATCTACTACCTCTGGCAAATTTCTTTGTGTGAAAAAGATACTTCTAGGTATGAAGGAACGAGTATGAAATAAGATTTTGCATCTTCATCTTCACATTTGTGACAACAAATCTAGAGTTGAAGATAGTATCTGGGAGTAGTTAGCGGCAACAATTTAAAACTACTATCGCAAAAGGCGGTGGCGGCAGCGCAAGGCGATGAAGGAACAAAAAGGACGAATAAAATAAAAAAAAAAACAAGAAGAAGAATAAAGTCATAAACCAGAGATATTCAAATAATCATCTTTATCTTTTTAGCTGGAAGAGAAAATCAGGAAGAAGAAAAGAATCTTTTATTTATTTTAAGGCAGGGAAAAGGGAATATGATAAATTTAAAGAATTTACTTCGCTCTTTTCGCATCTATAACTTATATTGGAATTCTTATGGGGGACCACATCACTATTCACAGCTTCGACGACCATTTTACACCAAATTTGCATTAATTTAATAACATTTTTCCTTTTCAAAATGTATGCGGAAATAGGTAGTCAAATATCATAACATGGGTACTTTATTTTGAGTCCTGTTCTAAAAGTTAGTGTACTCAAACGGTTTCATTGTTGTGTCTCCTTTAAAACATTATGCTGAACTTTTTGCTAGAATGTAGTTTTATTAAAACTTTTTTAAGACAGATTTAAGGAACATAACTTGAAATAGTTAATAAAAATGTTAAGATATGCTCGAAATTATTGAAAAAGTGTATTAATTTAATCTATGTTAAGAAATTCTTAGAGCTTTTAATATTATTTGAGTGATATTTCATTGTTTTTTATTATCAAAGAAAACTAAAATTATGTAATGAAATGTAATATAAGGCTAAATGATATAAATTAACGACGCATCGGTTCAAGGGTAGACAACCGAACAAACAGCAATTATAATAGTTCGTACGATTTTTCTATATACCATATAGTGATTTTTGGTCGTAAGGCGCACTTAAAAAAGTGAAAGTTAAGAATTTGCCTAAAAATCGTCAGTCTGCAAATTAAATTTGTAAAATAAAAGAAATATTTACAATATCATATATTTAACAATTTAAGTCAACCAAAAAAAGTGACCAAAAAAATATGTTTAGAACGGTCAAAAAACCAAATTTTACAAACTAGTTTTGTGAAAGACAACATTTTCTATATTTTGAGCTACTGCATATAAAATTTCAAACAACTGTGATAAATCCGCATTCAATTATTTTACTTCAAAATAAAGAAATTCATTTTCCAAAAGTTATTAGTGTCAATCGCTTAATTCGAAATCATAAGACATGGGATATAAAAGTAACGAAATTCAAGGAATAAAACGTGATAACCTCAATTTTTCCAAATTTCCATGACGTTTCGCCCCGCAGCAAAATCTATGAGCCTGAATCCGTTGTCGGAAGTATTGTTGTGCAGGCTGTTTTTACCGATTAATCCACCAAAAATGTCTTCCCTTCTTAGCTTGGCATTAAAATCGCCCAAGATAATTTTAATATCGTAGCTAGGACACTGCTCATATGTTTTGTCTATAAGAGCTCGAAGAACATATCTTTGGTGTTGTCATTTTTCTCTTCTATTGGGTCGAGCGGGCATATCAGGCTAATGTTGCCGAAGTTAGCCTTGATGCGTATGGTCATAAGGCATTCATTGATACACCTATAGCTTAAGACTTCTTGCTTAAGTCTGCCTCCAATGACAAAGCCGTGGTAGCAGTCACCATAGTAAATATCGCAGTTTTTCATCCTCTTTTTGACCGGCCCATCATATCGTATTTCCTGGATGGTGGTGATGTCTGCTTCATAGCAGTCTAGGGCCTCCGCTTATTCTTCGGCCGCACGTGGTCTGATAAGGGACTTAACACTCCACGTGCATATCTGAAGTTCGTTGTCCTTAATTCGTTTGCGTTGGTTGTCAACATTAAATCCGTCCGTATCCGAGGCTTGTTGGTGCCTCGCAACTATGGGGTTTTTACGTGGCCAGGAAGTCACCCCGACGGCACAACTCCCAACCTGGAGGGCCAGATCCTTAGTATAACTCCATGGACGTGGAGCCGGATAAACCGCTCTTTATAGGCCTGGGCTCCAAATAAGCCGTAGAAACCCTATTAGGTGTTTAGTAAGTAGTTTAACCTTACTGGAACTGTAGACGCCACTATTGATTCCATCTCGGGAATTCCTCCGCTGCCGTCTGGATAAAGAGAGGTGCCTTAGTCTAAACACCTCTCCCCCTCTCTCGATTGCTGCCCCCAACAACTTCCCACTGTGGTTGGAACCCAATCTCCAGTTGAGGTACTAGGTACCTGATGTTTACCACGGGGAGGTGAGAATACTAGTTGATGATAGGCAGAGGTATGGGTTTTGAGAAAAACCTGTGGACGCTTCTGTCCTCTTGAATGCACATGTCTACCATTTGAACATCACACACATCACATCCTTTGCTGTGCCTTTTTTTGAAAAAAGATGTCTTAATTTCTTATATCATACTTTTTAGGACCTTTTTCGGAAAAATCGCAAAAAAAAGTACTTGTATTTATAAACTAAATCCAAAATTTTTGTTTCAAATACAAACTTAATTCATTCCAAATTTTCGTTTTTCAAAAAAACCTAAGGGTTTTAAAAATATCGTCAAATAAATACAAAATTGCTTGTAACGCGAAGTGTACATATTTCCAAGTCTCCAAAAATAACAGCGTCCAAGAATGTTTGAAAATAAAAATTGTTTTTGCTGCAGTACTGCAAGAGTCTAAGCTTGGACCTCTGCTATTCAAAAGATATATCTTTGGCATAAGGTTAAAGGTAGTCAAAAAATACATCTAAGGTTATTGTTTTGTTGTAACGGCCATTTGTGTTCCCTTTCAGTTAATACTATCAGCTTCAGTCTAGAACAGCTTCTAAATATCGTATTAATTTAGTCTTAAGACAATAAGTTACGAAAAGTAAAATAATCAAGGTTAACATTTAAAATTTTCAAATAAATTGGAGGTCACTCAGATTATCTTGATGTACGAGTAGAAAGGGGTAATACCAATAGATTGCTTCAAGAAACACGAACGGTTAGTTGCATAATAATCAAAAGGACTGATTCGAAAAGTCTGCATTCTATAAAACATACAACTATTGACTGTTGCAATAAAATAAATACAAATATTTTGGACCAAAATCAATGTTAGAATTTGCAAAAAATCTTGGCTGCATTATACTTAGTGATAACTTAGCTTCGGTACTGTTTTCTTTTACGTGTTTACCAATGTTTAAATTTGAAGACGTGTGTACCAATGACTTTCAAGTATACGACAGCAATACTCCCAGTTATTTAAGTTATCGTCCACGTTGATATCAAAATCTAATATCTCGCAAAGTTTACTCAAGCAGGAAGAATATTACCAACATCATTAATTAACCGGGCAGATAATATAAGGGTGAGATGCATCCTTACGAGGCTATTGAAGAAATATCAAACTTCTCTAACAACTTTGAATCATTCTACACTGCTGTACTTGAAGACGACGAAAATTTAAAATACCTTATTAGGAGCTTTTGCGATACTCTAAACGAAGCCAGTTTTTGACTCAAAATTTTGATCTCTATTGAAATTTAAAATTAAAAACTTTTCTTAACTCATGGAAAATAATGACTGCTCTCATTTCTATTCAAAAGAATTATGTTTTATGTATCCTTATTCCTTCTCGCTTATTTTGAGTGCAGAGAGATGTAACAGAGCTGCTGCATGCTTTTCTTATAAAGTTTTTAAGCATTTACAACAAATTGTATTTCAAAAACTCTGATATAATTAGGTTTTTCACTCTAAGCAGATCAATATCCAAATCACCTCTATTCCTAGTTGGGTAATTTACCAAAACCAAATTTAAAAAGAATTTTGAAATACAAACCAACGAAAAAGCTCGAAATTTTTTAACGAAATTATTGAAATGATTTTTCAAGGAATTTTTTTAAAGAATTTAAAAGAATTTGATTTTTGTTTGAAAACATTTTTCAATTAAGAACAAAACCATTGTGTTTGCGTGTTGTACTTGAATTTTGTTTTATGCCCTAAAGTCAATTCTTAAAATAACACTATTTAATTGTCTATGGCTTTATATCTAAAATTCCCTCCCACGTTGATTGATTCTGTTTTTTTTAATGATGATTTATACACTTAATATGAAAATTATTTGTAGAAACTAACAAATTCTCAAGAAACGGTTTTTTTAATGAAGCATTAAAGTAAAAACAAATCAATAACATTAGAAATGTAAATTGTAATTAAAATTTAATTAACTGAATTACAAATTTAAATGGAGGAAATATTTTTAAGTTATTTTTAGATTTCAATGCCCACCTTGTCCAAAGAAATAATAGAATTTTACGAGATCAATGGTACAATAGTACTGCGTTTCATGCAGAAATGTTCGAAATTGTTTTGATGTTTGTTTTTTGTAAAAAACAATATTTTGTATTTGTTGCCATTTCTATAGATGCGATTTATAAAGCATTCCAAGCAAATTCATCTTAAAAAGCGGATTTCTTGAATTTATTAAGAACTCAAAAGGTTTTGTATTTAAAAGATACTCAATTTTAAAAGAAAAAGAAATGTAAAGAAAATCTAACACTCAAAAAAATTAAAGACTAGTTTCAGGAATTTTAAAGAAAAGTCTAGTTTTTGTTAAGAAAATACAAAATTATTTTTTCTCATTATTATTAAATTGACGATCTATTTAAGATTTCTTCTTAGGAATCTGAATATTTGCCCCTTTTCTCAGAAAATATCTTATTTAAATAATTTAAATCATTACTAAAGTTTTTGCAAATTTGAAATTTTTGAGAACAGACTGCCTCGGGCTCTGCTGTACACTTTCACGGACCGCGGCGATGCTCTTGCCCTTCATTTGATTGTTAGGCTTAGATATCAATAGAGCTAACAAATTTTGTGAATCCTGGTAAATAGACGTGTTTACCATATCCACCACGTTAGGAAATCCGATCAAAACATTCCAATAATTCCGTCCAATGAGTAAAGTGGCGCATGATGGTTCCATATTCTTCCATGCTTGTACTGATAATTTTTCTCCTGTATTTAAAGTATATTTACATAAAAAAGAAAAGTGAAGTTTTTGACAAAATTTCAACAATACCTTGCTATGTCAATAAAGGTATTCAACTTACTTACACCGCACTATTCAATCCGAATCCAATTAAAAAAAAGAGGCTGGGATGCGACCCACACTTATAACTTCCCATCCCGTCTGTCGAATTGTCTTGCTTAAAAGTTTGACTATTATGTACTCGTATCAATTTTTACCAAATTTGCATACTTTTTTTGTAGATTTTATTTTTTATGAAAAAACGGACTGTTGGATTTTTATATAAAAATTACTGAATATTGAAAACAATATTTTCTATGAAATAAAATAAGTTTGAAGCCAATGTTTTTATATTTTGAAAAGCTATTGTAGCCGAAAGTAAATTTTTTCCAAGTTTAAGTATTGTTTTTTTTAGAGTTTTATTTTTTTGTAAGAAAACTGTAAATTCGATTTTTTTCAAAATTTTACCAAATGTTGAAAACAATATTTTTTATGAGATAAAATTACTTTGAAGCCAATATTTAAAATTTTTGAAAAGATATGTATTTGAATCGAAAATCAATTTTTACCAACTTTTATACATTTTTTTTTAGGTTTTTATTTTTTGTAAGAAAACTGTCAATTCGATTTTTTTCAAACTTTAACTGAATGTTGACTACAAGATTTTTTGAAAGATAAAAGTAAATTAAAGCCAATATCTCAAAGTTTTGAAAAGATATTTGAGTCGAAAATCAATTTTTACCAACTTTTATAAATTTTTTTTAGGTTTTTATTTTTTGTAAAAAAAACTTTTGGAGGTGACAAATTTTTTTTTCAGTTTTATTGATTTAAAAAAAAAACCGTTATATTGATTTTTTTCAAAAAATATACCTCTTTGGTATCACGTTACAATATATTATATAAAATTTAATTCAAGTCTCTAGCGTTTTTGGTTCGTGACATATTAAGGGTTAACTAAAATGTTCAACTTCTTTTCAAACTGCTATGATAAACAACCACCAACGCAATTTTCTTGAGAGCCCTTTGTGCATCTTTCTGTATCTTTCTGCCCTATATAACAAAATTTGTTTGAAGTCGATATCGCTTCTGGTTCTTGAGCTTTGGACGTCGCAAACGTACGGACGTACTGACGTACGAACGTACATACACACCTAAAAACTGACAACTCTCAACCATTCCTGTGTGCGAATACTGTTGTCAGGGATCTAAGGGACCTACAGTTTTAAGCCGAATCTGAACGAAAAATTTGACATAGCAATTTACATGCCAAGAATTACTCTTGGAGAATTTGTCAATTTTAGGTGGCATAGGCAGGGATCGAACCCAAGACCTCTCGCATGACAGTCCATCGCATTAACCATCTTGCCACGGGTACTCCTATGGGAAGTTATTTATTTGATTTGATAAGGTTATAACTGGAATTATAACCTTAGGTACTAAATTGATGTAATGCTTATATCCTAAGACACACGAGTTTAAAAATCTACCCGTTTTCTAATATTAGTTAGCCGAATACATTTTTCCAGAAGAAAAAAGAAAGGGACGAATACAAGTTATCCATGAACATCAAATCAACAACCTTCACCACTATTCACTATATCGATTTTAAGGCCACATATGACAACATCTATAGAGCCATGTCTTGTTTTGGAATCCCTGCCAAATTCGTTCCTTTGTGCAGAATGACCGGGAATAATTCAAATTACTCCATAAATGTTGGAAACAACTTCACCGAACTAATCGATGTAAAGAAAGATTTTAGACAAGGTGGTGCGCTGTCATGCGATTTTTTTAAAATCGTACTTGAAAGAATAGTGCAGAGCTCCCACGTCAACACTAGACTTTCAGTATCTTTCAAAAGTCGGTCCAATTACAGCATATGCTGATGACATTGACATAATCGGAACAACTCAGCGAGGTCTCAATTGGGCTTTTGTGTGTATTAAGGCAGAGGCGGCAAATGGAGTCGAAACATTTCAAACTTACAACAACGACGTCTCAGTTAAAACATCACCATCGACACACGTAACTTTGACACACGTAACTTTGAGGTAGTTAAGGACTTCTACTACCTAGGCTCCGCTATAAATAAAGAAAACAACACGAGCGCTGCGATCAAACGAAGAATTACTCTTGCTAACCGTTGTTTGCTAAGGGCTTAGAAAGCAATAGAGTAGTGAAGCCTCCTCTACAGCGACCAAAGTGTCTCTATATTATGACCTTCGTCAACCTCGTCCTGCTATACGATTCTACAAAAGTGGATACAATTAAATTGGGTCGTTTCGAGAGGAAAGTTCTCCGCGCGATCTTCTGTACCGAATGCAAGCAAGGTTAGTGGAGGAAAGATGGAACAACGAGCTGCAAGGGCTGTACAGCGGCGTAGACTTAGTCAGAAGGATAAAAGTCCAAAGACTTAGATGACTGGAAACATAAACGATAACGGAATTAATTTTGCCTTCAAGTATCACTACAAACTTCCATTCTAAAAAGCTCCCTTAAAATTGCGAACACAAAAATATACATTTTTAAGATTGTAAAGGAGGTGTACGATCAATACAGCTAACGACTCGAGCCGTGATAAAGACATGTTATAAGGGGATGTCCGTCTGATGCATTCATATATTACTAAAATGTACACATACTTACAATGACTCCGTCATCTCTTTCACATCTGGTATTCGGTCCGGACTTAGTTCGAAATGCTTCTACACCTTTCCTGGTTGTTGGCCGACGCCATCAAGTTGTGCACCATAAGTTTTACCAAACAAATACATTTTTGGAAAAAATCCAATTAAAGAAATATTTGTAACCTAGAATATTGTAAAAACAAAAATGATTTTACATAAAAAAAAATTGTTCAACAAAAATAACGTCTTTAACATCTGGTAACTTTTTGAGAAAAATCAAACCGACAGTTTTTTTTTATAAAAAATTTAAAACCTAAAAAAAATTACTAAAACTTAGTAAAAGTTGACTTTTGACTTAAATATATTTTATTTTTTTAAACTTGAGGTTTGGGTTCAAATTAATTTTTTCTTCTTAAAAAATATTTTTAGAAAATTCGAGCAGACAGTTTTTCTACAAAAAATAAAAACATTAAAAAAACAATACCAAAATTTGGTACACATTAATTTTAAACTCAAACATCTTTTAAGAAATTTGAGATATTGCCTTTAAATTAATTAATTAGGAAATATTGTTTTCAACATTCGGTAAAACTATGAGAAAAATCGAATTGACTGTTTTTTACAAAAAATAAAAACCTAAAGAAACCAATACTAAAAGCTGGTAAAAATTTCTTTTAACTAAAATATCATTTCAAAAATTAAAAATATTATCTTTAAACTAATTTTATCTCATAGAAAATATTGTTATTGACATTCAATAATTTCTTTATAAAAATCTTACAGTTTTTTCATAAAAAATTAAAATCCGCCAAAAATAGTACGATTCTCCATATACGAAGATATTCACTTCAAATTGATTTCATGGATCCAGTTTATATTTGTTTACACAATAAATACAAATTTTTAAGAAATGCTACTAAATTTGGTAAAAATTATTTTTTGAATTAAAATTTCGTTAACAAAAATAGATTTTATAATCAAACTGTTTTAGCGTAGCTATGCAAAATATTGTTCGAAATTTTAATTTTGTTTAGAATAATTCAACTTAGGTTTTTGACAACAATATTTTTTAAAAGAAAAAGTAAAAGTTTTAAAAAAAAAGATATTTGAGTTGTAAGAAAAAAAGTATTAAGTATTTTGTTTAGGTTTTAATTTTTCCTAAAAAAACTGTCACTTAAATTTTGTTCAAAATTTTACCGAATGTTGTAAACAATATTTCCTATAAGATAAAATAAGTTTGAAGGCATATAATAATCTTAAGTTTTTGAAGGATATTTAAGTCGAAATTTAATATAATATAATATAAATTTAATTCAAATCTCTAGCGTCATTGGTTCGTGAGATATTTAGAGTTAAACAAAACGTTCACCTTTTTTTAAACTGCTGTGGTAAAAAATCCACACTCGCAATTACCTTGAGAGCCCTTTTTGCATTTTTCTGCTTTATTATCTGTATAACAAAGTTTACTTGAAGTCGAAGTCTTTTCTGGTTCTTGAGCTATGGACGACTAAAAAAACGTCGCGAACGTATGGAGGTACGAACGTACGTTTACACGCACGAACAGCCATTTTAAAACGTCAAAAAATGTCAATTTTTTCAATTTGACAAATCGGACCCATTACAATAAATTCCTCTGGAAAGTTAATAGACATTGTTTGGCCTTGAGGAAAAAGCCAAACGAATTATAAACTGTAATCTTCTAAAGGGCATGGTAGACGGTATCATTGCAAAACCTCGCAACAGTACCACTTTTCCTTTCAACTTTTCAATTAAAATGGTTGCTTCAAGAATATTTGCCTTGATCTTTTTGATGATCAAACGTGAACCATTGCATAATGAAGGTGGGTTCAAATTATGTGAAGTATGAAGTGAATTTAAAAATTCAGTTGGAATATTTACGCTATCATTTATGTTAGTAACAATATCTATTCAAAAGACATACAAAGAAAAGGTAAAATACATCAGTTTGCCTCGTAAGAACTGTTGTATCTGGAAGTTAGTTTCGTCAACATTTTTGACTGTCAATGTAGCCCGATAACTGACCCAGTTATGATTCAATTACTCTATCAATCCGTTCAATTTTTTTTGAAGAACAGTGCAGAAAGTCTTTGCAGTTTATACATTACGTATTTGGTTGTATAAGATCCACTATAATAAACTTCAGTCTAAGTAATATCAAAAATTGAAAAAGTAACAATTGCCTGAACAACGTGTGGTGGGTTTGCTATTAAATTGTAGCTTGTATGAATCGTTTGGAAGATTCACATAGCGCCATTTATTGAATTTTTACTCAATCAAGTCAACATACGGAAACGCTGTCGAACTGGATAAACAATATCCTATGTCCATCTCCTGGCTGTAATTAACGACCCACCAATTTTCAGCCATATCGGTAAAGCCTATGCCATCTAAAGTCTTTTCACGGTAACTGCCTCTTGCGAGGAATTGACAAATTCTCCATGAGTAACTCTTGTCATGAAAAGGTGATTTCTCAAAATTAGCCGTTCGGATTCGGCATGTAAACTGTAGGTCCCCTCTGTTCCTGACAACATTATTCGCACACAGGAATGGTTGAGAGTTGTTCTCAACGGACTGTTACGCCACCCAAAAAAAAAAAAACAAAGATTAAAACAAATCCAATAAGTGTATAAGATTTAGTTTTGGCAATCCGATAATTTGATCGTCTTGATTTTGGTACATATAAATATCTCAATAACAACAGAATAGTTTACAAAAAATCGGAACATTTTTTCACGAACTAACGCAGGGTTGGTTGATTAGTGTTTAATCTTTAAACTATGGGACATAATGTGTTCGGCTACGCATGAATATTTAACGACTTCGAATAGTACTCGTGCCTATGCATCATCATAATTATTTATAAAGCAATTTTTAAATTTCGATGAATATGATAAAAATTCACAAATCATCACCATCTTGCACCTATAATAATTTGTATTCTCTGTTTTTTACTTATTTTTCGTCGATTTTAATTTAATCATTACTATTTTTTTATTATTCGTCTGTTCAAATTTACATTAAAATCCAATTTCAATATCATAATCGCTTTAATATTGCATTTTTCCCGAAATTATCACCACATAAAAATGTACGACCTGTAAGAACAAAAATTAAAAAAAAAGAAAAAAATATAGCGAAAAAAACAATAAAAAATGAAAAATGAAAAACATTCCATCGCTCTTTAGTATCAACAGAATTTTAATAACAATTATAATTATGTGTATTACGCACGTTCCACACTCGCACCGTGTGTGCATAGTCACGATGAAAAAATTCAAAATAGTACAAAAACAAAAAAATCTCGTCTGCCTTTCAGTTTGCCCCAAAGGACACCTTAATTAACTACATCGAGGATATGCACTTTGCAAAATACACTAGACCCGTGTAGCTACATAATAATTGTGTTAAATATGAAATCCTCGGGTTCGGTAGGTTTTGGGTTTGGAAAAAAAGTATAGCAAAAATTATTAAGAGGACACAAGCGTAGGTACCTTTATACCTACACCCATGGCCATAGCAATAGGAACAATACTTAATCATTGTTATCTATTTCTATCAAACTTGCTTAAAGCAAAAATTTAAAATTTATATATTTTATTTTTATTATAGATATTTCGTTGATGGTTCTTAATTTGTGATTATTAAAATCAGTAGTGCTTCGGCAGGCCATAATAATAAACACAATTTATTTAAACTCTAAAAAAAGGAGTTAGGATGAGACCCACACTGATAACTCCCCATTTGTGCCCGTCTGTTGATTTGTCTTAAAGTTAAACAAAATATTTATTACAAGATTTAATGTGAGTTGAAAGAATTTGAAGTCAATATTTGTGTTTTTCGCATGAAACTTGAGTCGAAAACCATTTCTTATCGGTGTTTTTGTAGTTGTTCGTGTTTTGTAAAAAAATGAACAATATTTTTGATATGATAACATAAGTTTGTTTTCATTATCTATTTTTGTTTCCCAGGTTTTTATTCAAAAACCAATTTTCATGCAGTTACATCGCTTTTTATCAAAATTTTATTTTTCGGTAGCATCTTCCTCTGTATCAGAACCATTTTGTTTAATTCTAGGTTTATATTGCATATCCAAATTGAATTCTTTGCAAATGTTATGAAGGGCGCAGAAGACGTTAACAATTTTCACCGTCTTTTGTGGCGAATAATACAATGTATTCAATAAGCATCTAAAACGAGTGTTAAGATTTCCATTGGTTCTTTCTAAACAATTTCTAGCTGAGGCAAGCCTCCTATTGAAATTTGATTGATTTGTGCCGCTCTGAGTTAATCTGTAAGGAGTAAGCTCAAAAGACTCAAGCGAGAATCCAGCATCTCTTAACAACCAAGAATCCCGTTGTCCACTTTGATATTTTTCCAAAAAATTGTGCCTTGCATCACTCATAGACCATATTAAAGAGTCATAGCTTGCCCCA
Source organism: Eupeodes corollae (assembly GCF_945859685.1). Lineage (NCBI taxonomy): Eukaryota > Metazoa > Arthropoda > Insecta > Diptera > Syrphidae > Eupeodes > Eupeodes corollae. The sequence goes on from NC_079147.1 coordinate 47,936,737, forward strand.
GGATGTGTTGCACCAACAGATCTGATCTTCATTTTATAACCACAAAAATCTTTTTTTTTTTTTCTTTTTTTTTGACAGGAGGAAATCTTCAAAAGACACTTGCCAATATTCGACACCAAGTAGTGCGGGACTCTTAACCACTAAAACCTTTTTTGACTTTGCAGTCTCTGGTTGTGCGATACAGAGTATTTTTTAAGAACTTCTGTTCTCGATCGTACTTTACTCTAAACAATCGGTCTGAGATGTACGATTTTAATATTTCAAACTATTGCCTGGGAAGATATCTTTGCAGTTTGCATTCAAGTCCCTAATGCTAAACCTTGTCAAAAACTTGAACAACATCTAAGAAAATAGGTGAACATACTTGTTTTTCTTTTAATGCTTTTTCTATTACATCCGATATTCTATGAACTTGGTCTATCGTGGAATGTTTATTTCTAAAGCCAAACTGATGGTTTGAAATTAACCTTCTTTCTTCTATGATTTTGCTAAGTCTCTTCAGAAGCAGTTTTTCAAAAACTTTTGAGATAATTGGTATAAGCAATATTGGTCTGTAAGCCGTCACTTCTGTAGGTGGTTTACCTGGCTTTGGTATGACAATTACTTCAGCAATTTTCCAATTTTGCGGGACATACCGGTGCTTAAGGTATGCATTTATTATATATTGGAGTTTTATGAAGGCTTTCAATGGCATTAGCTTTTTCTTTCGGGTTACCGATCCATTTCCCATTTTGATATTTCAAGGGCGAGTTTTGTAACTGCGGTCTTTTCAGGTGCTTGGCTGCTTTCCATAGCGAAAACTCAGTTGAATCATCAGTCGTTAAATTCCTTAGGATGTACTGAGTGAATCATTTTTGAATTTGTAAATTTGTTTTTTAAGATTGTTGCTTATACGGTTAAACGTTGTTTTATCATCTGGAAATCTACTATTTTGCCATTTTCTTCGAACTCTTCTTTTCTCTATTATCAACTCTCTTATCTCTAAAGGATAATTGCTCAACTTCATGGTCAATTTGCTCGATTGTATCCATGGGAGATCTTAAATTTATAAACTTAAAAACCTTTCTCTAAAATCATTCCAGTTTGTTTTCTTATTTACAAGCTTTGGATTTTTTCTAGTACTTCCGATTCACTTGGTGATAGAATCACTAGGGTATGATCTGATGACAGGTCATTATTACCTTCGACACTAATGTGATTTCGTTTGATTCCTTTAGCTATGAAAAAGTCAATAAGGTCTGGTATTTTGTTAGTATCAGAATGCCAGTAAGTTGGCGACCTGGGGGAATTGAATTCGCAATTGTATTTACGGCCTGCTTGGAAAAGTCCTTTGCCTTTTGTTGATATAAGTCTTGAACCCTAATGGGTGTGTTTCGCATTGAAGTCTCCACCAACAAGAAAGTTATGGCCAAGAAGATTAAATAGATCTGTATAGTCATCTTCTGTCGGGGAGCGCCTTGGTGGGGAGTACATAGCTGCTATCTTAAACTCTTTCTTTTTCATACCCATACTAATAGTTGTTACTTGCATATTTTCACTAGTAAACTTGGCTACTTCATAATGTTTTAAGCTTTCTTTTATAAGAATAGCCGATCCACCTCTTGCCTTGTCAGCTGGATGTACTATAAATAGGTCAGTTACTTTTATCCATAGTTTATATTCAGCCGCCCCACAGGTTACAGACGCTGCCAAGTGTGCCGCACAATATGTGTCAGACGCTCTTGGATTTAATCGTGAGCTGGTGCATTCAGAGCGGTATTTCTGTTCTGTTGCTCCTAGTTCCTGAAAAGACAACTCAGGTGACTCAGCTCATGGATCCAATGGATCCAACGCTCGTCATTAGTTGGGTATCCAGCGGGCACCGCGAGGAGGTGACGATGCGATCTTGCCACGCCACAAAAATCTAAAACGAAAAAAATAAACTGTATTTACTGACTTGCATTCACTTACCAAAAGTATAATTTTCACTTACAAGTAAAACGTTGAGGCCATGGAAGCCCTTCCTGTATTTATACAAATTTAAATCTTGGCCGTGAGGTTTTACAATTTTCATGTGCGTCCCATCGACACATCCTATGACTCCTGGGATTCCGTAGTTCTCAAGGAAAAATCTTTTTAAATCTTGTTCTTCTGTTTCAGTCAAATGTAGTTTGATCCATTTGTTGCACATTTAAAACTTCTTCAATAATTTTACAAACCGTTGTCCTTGCCAAGGCTATGTCTAAAGCGTTTACAATTGATCTTTGATAGCTTCCTTATTCTAGGAAACGGAGGGATGCAGAAAGTTTTTGAATTGAAGGAATCGATGAAGCTTTTATAAAAGGTTATATTTCTCTTAGAACATATAAAAAAGCGTCCTTTCTTAATCTTAAACTACCATGAAAGCTTGAGAGAAGATTTCAAGAATTTACTTTATTTATCAGAACAATTCTACATGATTTTCACACACTTACATTGTGTCAGGTAATTCCAATATATTTGATTTGTCTCGCAAAATTCGTCTTCTGATTTTTTCTCTTGAATTCTGCTCACATAAAATTGCAAATAATATTGCATCCATCTTGAAAACATAAAAAAAATTACTTTAGAAACAAAATAAAAATGGACGATCCTTCAGTTCTGATAGTTCGAAGCAATTTCGAAGTTTTCGAAATCGATCGAATTGAAGAACATTTAATTTTAATTTACTTTAAATTGAAAAGTGATTTCAATTAACTTTCGATCGAAATTCGGAACATGGGCGAAAAATTCAGATTTTGTAAATTTAGAATCAGACGTTTAGACATTACAAAATATATTTGCAAAATTAATCAAAGTGGAAATAATTTTGAAATTCATTTAGATTCAGGGGATCTTTTTAACAGTATTTTAAGTTTAAAGCATCTTAATTACACTCAAAAAGTTTAAAGATCTAAAATTCAATTCAAGGTTTTTTAAGAAATGCTTGAATAATTGCAGACCCAACCACGCGTTGCTGTGGTTGAATGATTTATAAAGGATTGCAATACAAAATTTAACACAAATTATCATAACATTTAGTAAATCAAAAATTCATTTCTCAACAAATACATGTACAAAATAGAGACAAACATTTAACTTAACGTGGCGCCATCTATGAAATATCAATGTAGGACGGCCTTATAGTTTTCTATAGAAAAACTGATTGAAGGCAATATCTGTTTAAAACTTTAAGAACATTCAATTAATAATAACAAATACGTAATCATTTAATTGTTTATAAATAAATATTAAAACCACTAAACGAAATAAAAACAGTACTTTAATGTTGAGCCAAATTACATACGAATGCCAACTTTTAGAATAATAAGTTGACTTGTTTAGGAGTGCACTATAAAGAAACAACAGGGCACTGGATCTTAAAATGTTAAGATCAATGCAATTATTTTAATTACTCTAATGTTCATGAGTTCAATAACGTTTCAAGTTACAATCATCGGTCAACTTTCTTAGGATTTCTCTCAAAGTAGCTTAAATCGTGATACTTACCTACCAAATGTAATACTTTAAGTGTTAAGATGGATAGTGATAGTGGAACCTTAAACTATGATACTTCAAACTGTGATATGCCTGACGTTATAGCACAAAACTTTGATCTAATGATATGTTACACTTACTTGAATGATATGAACTTTAATTTTGGGAAGGTAAAATCTAATCCCGAAAATCCTTGTACATATATCAGGTCCTGATGGTCATTTGCAGTTTCCTATAATATTCGAGTCTGCTGTTTATGAATTAGTATTTGTTCTCTTAAATCAATAATCGTTTCAATCGGGTTTTAGCAAAATAACATTCTACTGTTAATTTTCATAAGGACAAATTAAAAAGCAAAAACCAATTGGACTGAAAACTTAAGAACAGTTTCTAACAACCTCTCAGATAGAGTTTTAGCAAACATTTTGTAAAATGGATTCAATATTATTTATTCGATAGATCATACTCTGTATTTTTTAATGTTTACGAATCAAAAAAGTTTAAAGTTAACTCTTGAATTCCACAAGGTAGTCATTAAGGCTCTTTTCTCTTTATTTAATTTGAAGTACTCTAAGGGCATCATTTTTGAAGACTGTGTCATTTTTAAAACCGTTTGAAGTACTCGTGACTGCAAGAAATTGCAATGTTATCTTAATTCTTTTTTTTTTAGTGTGTTCGTAACCGCCTAACATTCTAACATTGATAAATGTAAGTCTAGATATGAGCTTTTCAAAAAAGCTTTATGTAATTTTCTTTGATTATTTGTCCGTTGCATTGAATGATATATCCGTCCTTTGTGAAAAATTGAACTTCTAACTCGACATAAACTCAATGATTAATGAGGCTAAGCAATGGATAGAATAGTAAGTAGATGGTGATCTGTCTGTGCCATCTAAAAGTTTGTTCACGGGTACTGCCTATTGCGTGAAATTGACAAATAACTAATTTATATATTTTTTCAACTCATTTCTTGGCTGAATAAATAATGAATAAAACGTATCGATGTTCCAAATCTTGAAAGAAAGGCCTTCTAATTTCTTTGAGGTTACAACTAGACCTAAGTTAGAAACTGGTCAAAAAACTTAAGACACTTACAAAAAAACCAAATATTTTCATTTTGGACAGTGAAAAAGTTAAAACGAAAGTTAGTAATTTAACTCGACATAAGTAGTTAGATAACAAAATAATCCAACTGGGACGGCCTCAATAATTATTTCAGGATCTTTAAATGCTACATCGATAGTGACGTAATGGAACCACAAGTTTGATTCTCCTGGAAATGAGAATGTTTATCCCGAATATGGTTAAAAGCATAAGACCTAAGGAAAACACATGGTTTGATGCGTGATGTAAAGAGGTTATTAGGGCAAAGAAGTAAGTGTGCGTTGCTATAAAGCTAACACTACTGACTCAACCCAGAAAAAATTCAAACAAGCCAGGAAAACCTGCAACGCCCATATTCGACGGAAAAATATATACATGACCAAAAATGACAAAAACATTATTAATTCTTCTTCTTTCTCGGTTCCTACGCTCGTAGTTAATGACACTGCTTTTGTAAGTTTTTTAGAGAAAGTTAATCTCTATGATGCTAGCACTCGTGGCATAATGGTAAGTGCGTTGGACAGTCATGCTAGAGGTCTTGGGTTCGATTCCTGAATATGCCATTTAACGATTTTTTTACGGGTACTGCCTCTTGCGATTAGTTAACAAATTCCCGAAGTTTAATTCTTGTCATAAAAAGTGCTTCCTCAAATAGCCGTTCGGATTTGGCTTAAAACTGTAGGTCCGCTCCATCCCTGACAACAGTACTCGCACACAGGAATGGCTGAGAGTTGAGAATTGAGACACCCAATTTTTTTATTTGAATCTCTTTGATAGACAGTTCTTCGCCAATTCTACGCTTTAAGTGAGTGTTATGACTCTGCCTGTACTTGAGGTAGTTAGTGATTTTATGGGACCAATCCTTTTTTGCACTCGTACTATGGCAAAAATCTTTAAAGATCTAAACACACGTAAATCCACTGGTCTGGATGGTATCCCCGATATTGTTCTTAACAAGTTTTCATAAAAGCTTGCAAAACCACTGCGTAAGCTTTTTCATCTGTCGGAATCCTCATATCTCGTTCCGAGCCGATGGAAAACTGCATTTGTCCAGCATTTCCCCAAAAAAGGCGAAGCTTTTACGTCGTCTAGTTACCGATCAATTGTACTTACGTCACTTCCTTAAAAGGTCATGGAAATGCTGACTAATTTTCAGCTTAAGAAGTATCTCGAAGATCGAAAGATTCTAAATGACCGTCGGTGCGGCTTTCGCAGCAATAAGTCCACTTGTGATCTCATGGTTCATATCACCGATCAGTGAAGCAAATCTAAACATCGTTTTGGAGAAAGTAAGATTATTGCACTTGATATTTCAAAAGCATTTGATAAGGTTTGGCATTAAAATTGCGTGATATCGGTTTTCATGAATCCCTGCTTCATTGGATTAGTAATTACCTTTCGGATTGTTTAATGCAAGTAGTATTCGATGGGTTCAAGTCTTGAAATCACAAAATAAATGCTGGAGTGGCCCAGGGTTCTATCCTTTCTCTAACACTCTTTCTCATTTTTTATAGTACTCATATTCGTTTTCACATTCACATCTCTCCGGAAGTAGAACTGCAACGAAAAAATATGATAAAAATAGAAAACACTTAGGTGGCGTAACAGTCCGTTGAGAACTAAAGCTTAGTGACCAACAACTCTTAACCATTCCTATGTGCGAGTATTGTTGTCAGAGATTTAGGGGACCTACAATTTTAAGCCGAATCCCAACCGATCATTTGAGAAAGCACTCTTCATGACAAGAATTACTGGAGAATTTGTCAATTCTTTGCAAGTGGCAGTTTCCGTAAAAAAAACTTTATATGGCACAGGTAGGGATCGAACCCAAGACCTCTAGCATGACATGAAAACCCAATGCTTTCTGGTATCGTTAAAGCCTTGCCGCTTTATCCATGGATGGCATATGGATGGAACATTTGGATATTCTCTGTAAGTGTACCACCAACCACCTTTAGTGGAACAACCACATACTCGATGTCCCCAAAAATGTCGCAAGGTGATTGGGTGTCATCTACATCCCTCCCTTAAACACTTCAACCGTAATACTCGCTTTTCTAGGAATGCTCATCAGTATACCGTCGAGTCCAATTCCGGCCGTAGAGTCAAATAACGAGCCGTTCTTAAGCCGTACTACGCGAGTGCCTAATGCCATACCGCACTTTCCTAGTCTTTAAACTCTAAATTTGATCATTGATTTTTTCAGCTGACGGGGTTAAGACTTTAAAGGAAAATAATTTAAACTTGAATATACGAAATGTTCCTATTATTTTGGCCAAAGCTGTAAATTTGCATATGCTCAAGCACTCAATATACTCAGAGTACTCAGAGTACACACTCACAATCACAATTAAGTTGTTTACTATTTATCCCCCTGGCGGGCGTGACGAGTACCAGTGGTCTTGATAAGAGCAAATATTTCAACAATAAAATAATTTTTGTAATAATAATATTAACCTCAGAGGAGATAGTCGTCAGCAATTTTGTGCTCGATTGTAAACAATCAAGTAATCAGATCCTAGAAGCACATCCACGTCCGACGCAAAGCTCGACGTCGCGTAGCGTCGTCTCGCCATCATCGTCCGGTTGGTCCGTCGTCAGAGGTTGCTATATATATTTACAAAAAAAAGTTCCTACCTATAGGTAGGTATCCTCGCGTCCTGCATTGTTCTGCATTATGTTATGAGTGGAAAATGGAACGAGGGGTGCTATGGTCGGGCATATTACTTCCATTTCCGATTTTCGATCACAGTTGCATAAAAATATTTGTAAATATTTGTGTTTAATTAGTCGTCTATCTAAATGAAAACATTTAAACAACATGCAGTGCACACATACATCCTACAAAACTACAGCGCGGAGTCAACAGGAGCAATTAACTTCGACACACGATAAACATGGAAATAAAATAAAAATTTGTTTGCTCAACAAAAAGGGTTGGTTATGGTTAACCTCTTTGTTTTTGTGTACCTTAACCACCAGATAAAAATTTGAGTAAACAAAAATGCAACACAAACAAAAACAAAACATCCTTATGTAAAATTATACCTAAGGGTTGAAAAGGGACACGTACGAGTCCTATTGGGGATCAGCATCTAATGTGTAAATCACTGTTATTCTCGGTTATTGATTCGTTTATTAAAAAACATAAATCATACCAATTATTTGTATATGAGTTCTTTTTTTTTCAGTTTGCATCGAGAGTAATGTGAATCGAATAAAAATAGATTTATATTGTAAATAATTACTGTCTGGGTCCTTATAATTATTGATTTGTATCTATATTTACTTATTTGTTTTGAGATTATTTTGTAGTTAATGGAACTTTTGAACTTTTACAGTTGATAGCAGCCAAATTTCCAAATTAACTGTGATTTATTCAGTCTGTTAAGCGAAATTGTACTTACTTACTTAAGGTAGCGCTGAAGTCCAGCCAAAAATCAGCCGAAGGATTTTTCTTTCCAGGCATCCTAAATTCCTAAGACGCTCTACTTACTTTGACAGGGTCCAGGCCTCAGAGCCATAAATGAGAACCCGGATGCTCGAAAAAGATCTTTAGTTCTCAATTGTCTTCTAAGTCCACAGATGCAGCGATTTGCAAGAGTTATTCTTCGTTTGATTTCGGCGCTGGTCTAAGTTTATAGCAGTGCCTTTGTAGACAAAGTCCTCAACTAACTCAAAGTTAAAGCTATATATAGTGAAGTTTTGTCCAAAACGTAGTCGTTCAATGTCATTTTTTAATGAGACATTTACTTGGTCTTGCCCTCATTTACCACTTAACTCATCTTCTTCGCTTCCGTCGCAATGCTCAAAAACGCTTCACTGACATTACACTTTGAACTTCCAATTGTGTCAATACCATTGGCATATCCGAGTAATTGGATGGAACTTTGGAAGGTTGTGGCTCTAGGGTTGAGTTGAGTTTTGCACAATTCTTTCCAAAACGATGTTGAAGAAGTCGCATGACAGTGCATTGCCTTCGTTAAGACCTTTGTTGACATCAAATTCATCGGTGAAACTTTTCCGACCTTGATAAAGCAGCGTGCATTCTCCATCAACATTCTGCACAAACGGATAAGTTTGAAAGGGATTCCAAAAGTAGACATTGCTCTGTAGAACTCCTCTCTGTAGATGCTGTCATACGCGGCTTTTAAAATCGATAAAGGGATAGTGCGTATCGATTTGAAGTTCGTTGGTTTTTTTCAAAATCTGCCGTAATGTGAGTATTTGGACAATGGTAGACTTTCTTGGTCTGAAGCCACACTGATAAGGCTTTAGACGATCCTATTATACGGCAGAAGGGATCTTACTTGCAAATCGTGATATTCCTTACAGCCCAACGCACTAACCATCACGCCATAGGTACCACTACACTTTCGTATTTTCAGTATTACGAGCGTAACGATGATGCCCAGGCCTTACAATATTTGTAGGTAACTAATTTTGTCTCTTTAAATTTCTTCACAATTTTACTGGCCGCAAATAACCTGGTACGTACTCCGATTGCATAGAAACAATTAAGACATCGTCTTGATAGAGGAGCCATGGGTCTCAAACTCCATCGTCAGAGGCCTCAGGACTTCTGGCTATAAACTATTGTATGCATCGGAGAAAGGTGAACCAAGGTCATGCATGTTAGTAAAAAATGACTTAAACGCATTTTTATTCCTCAATTACAGCAACAAGGATTACACCACCGCTGTTTAACAACAGATAAAGCCACCTACTGGCTCATATCCTCTTATCTTGGCCACGACAGCCACATTCCAGGAGACACCTTGCGGACGCGCAATCGAAAAAAGTTGGTCTATTAATTGGTTCGGACGCTAACGCTCAGCACACGGCCCTGATATAAATTAGAGAGGTGAGTCCTTATTTGATTACTTACTAAGCACAAACCTACTCATAAGTAATATTGGTAATGAACCCACTTGATATTACACTTACCTCTGACTCGATCCACAATCTGATTTCATGCATGTATCAAAAGAGAATTCCTTCTCTGACCACAGATACATTCAGTTTGAGCTCAAAGATGTGGCAAATACATCTACGGGTTTTTGCAATCACCGTAATACAAACTGGGAGCGATATAGGGAGGTACTAGTACAACTGCTTGATCACAACCTTCTTAAAAGCTCCTCTAGTAAAGATGAACTATAGACCTTTATGTGAATCATCTCACCGAAGCCTTCAATGAATCAATGAGAACTTCATGCCCTGCAACCATTTTAAAGGGTAAAAAGAAACCTCATTGGTGGCGTAAAGAACTAGAACCATTCAGAAAGAGCTGTCGCAAATTATTTAATAGATCTAAGTACACTAGATCTCCTTCTGAGGGACTTATATAAACAAGTTCTAAAGTAATATAAAAAAGAATTAAGAAAGAGTAAGAGGTCTTCTTGGAGAAACTTTTGTGGTAAAATAGAAAATACTTCAGAACCCTCAAGACTCAGGCAAATTCTCTTGAAAAGACCAACAATACCAAGTGCTTTAAAGACAGAAGCAGGCACGTGGACTATCAAAGATGAAGAATCTCTTAATCTGTTATTAGACACCCAATTTCCAGGTAGCTCTAACATACTGACTTAACATCATGGTCTCAAGCTTCTACAAGCGATTTAGTTGATCTAATAACGCGGGAAAAACTGCAATGGGCCATAGACAGCTTTGATCCATATAAATCTCCAGGACCAGACGGAATCATTCCGGCCGAACTACAAAAATGCTCTGACAAGCTGTTTAAGGTTGAGATATATTCCCAAAGCCTTGAGAATGGCAAAAGTAGTCTTCAATCCTAAAGCAGGGAAACCCTCCCACGTTAACCTTAAAGATCTACGACCAATCAGCCTATCATCCTTCCTTCTTAAAACCTTGGAAATATTGATTGAAATTTACATCAGACATAACCTAAAACCATGTCGCATTTCCACAGCTCAACATGCTTATTCTAAGGGAAAATCAGTAGAAGAAGCACTTCATTCGCTGCTACGAATTATTGAATATTCCCTCGAATACAAAGAATATAACTTAGTAGCGTTCCTAGATATTGAAGGAGCTTTCAACAACGTCAGTTACCGGGCGATCACAACAGCAATGGTTAAGCTGAAATTAGAGAAATCGCTTATAAGTCTCATGCTCAAAAGCAGGACAATAACTTCTAGCATGAGAAGTTTTACTACCACCAGATCAGTAAATCGAGGCACTCCTCAAGGTGGGGTCCTTTTGCCTCTTTTATGGAACATGGTAGTAAACGATCTTCTAACATCATTGGAAACAGGGGGTTTCAGAGTGATTGCCTATACTAACGACGTTGCAATATCTGTATCTGGGAAACACCCCCAAGTTCTCTCGGAACTCCTACAAAATGCCTTAAATAGGCTAACAAAATGGGCTACGCAATGTGGATTGGACGTCAATCCACATAAAACATGGGGCTTCTCCCCAAAAATAACCCACTGGCTATACACTTCGGTAATCAGACCGATACTCATTAATGGAGTTGTCGTATGGTGGACCGCACTGGACAAGATGGTGAAAAATAAGCTCATCAAAGTCCAGCGGTCAGCAGGTATGTGCATCACAGGAGCACTTCGCTCAACACCAACTGCAGCACTGGAAGTGCTTTTAAACCTAACACCTCTTGACATCTTCTCCAAAATGGTGGCAGCCAACTCATGTTTGAGGCTTAGAGCCACCTCTCAATGGAACAGTAAGAATACTGGACATACTACTACTCTGGACAGTTTCAGATCTATCCCAGATCGCTTAGACTATACCACCCAAAAATGGGTCAATGTTGTGTATTCCAGGCAGAAGTAATGGCGATTAAAGAGGCATTATCCTGGCTCAAAGCAAACGTTATATCTTGCAAGGATATACGAATTTTCTCGGACAGCCAAGCCGCTCTTAAATCTCTCGCGTCTGTCTCCACAAACTCTCAAATAGTCCACGATTGCCAATCATCTCTGAATGAGATGACGGAACAGTTTAATATTCACCTCATTCAAACAAGTATTTTATTTTGAAAAAAATCCAATTAACATGATTTTTTGTATAAATCAAAAACTGAAGAAAAAAAACTGTCACCTCGAGAATTTCACGAATGCAAAATGATATCATCTCCACATTTGGTAAAATTTTGAGAAAAATCAAATTGACAATTTCTTAAAAAAATTTAAACCTAACAAAAAACAATACAAAAATTTAGAAAAATTTAATTTCGACTCAAATAGCTTTTCAAGAATTAAAAATATTCTCCTCAAACTTTTTTACTTCACAGAATATTGTTTTCGATATTCAGTAGTTTTTTTAATAAAAATCCAACCGTCCGTTTTTTCATAAAAGAATTAAAACTATAAAAATAGTAAGCAAATGTGGTAAAAATTGATATTCGGTTTTTGATATCTCTCAAAATAATTTCATTCATCCAATTTGTAAAAATTTAAGAAATGGTACTAAAATTGGTAAATAAAATTGGCATATAAAATGCAAGATGTTCAAATGGTAGACATGTGCATTCAAGAGAACACAAGCGACCACAGGTTTTTCTCAAAACCCACCTCTGTCTATCAACTCCTACTCTCACCTCCACGCTGTGAACATAGGGTGCCTAGTACCTCCCGTCAGTCTCCCGTCCTTGGAGTTATGCTAAGGATCAGACCCTCCAGGTTGGGGGTTGTGCCGTTGAGGTTACTTCCTGACCACGTGAAAATATCCTAGAATATCTGCAGCGGCAGAATTCTCGAGATGGAATCAACGGTCGCGTCTACAGTTTCAGTAAGGAGCGGTTTATCCGGCTCCCCTTCCTTGGAGTTATAGTAAGGGTTGTGCCGTCGGGGTGACTTCCTGGCCACGTAAAAGCTTTCATAGTTGCGAGGCACCAACAAGCCTCGGATACGGACGGATTCACTATTGACAACCAACGCAAACGAAATAAGGACAACGAACTTCGGATATGTACGTGGAATGCTTGGTCCCTTTACAGACCACGTGAAGCCGAACAATTAGCGGAAGCCCTAAACTGCTGCAAGGCAGATATTACCGCCATCCAAGAAGTGCGATGGGATGGACCGGGCAAGCGCAAACTAAAAGACTGCGACATCTACTACGGCGACTGCTACCGATTACAAAGACAGCGTCTATTTGGGTGTGGATTTGTTGTTGGAACTAGGCTCAGGCAAAAAGTCTTAAGTTTCAACAGTGTGAGCGAGCGCATCACGACAATCCGCATCAAGGCTTAATTCGCTAACATAAGCCTAATATGCGCGCATGCCCCAACAGAAGAGAAAGATGAAGACACCAAAGACATATTATTCGAGCTCTTGGACAAGACATATGAGCAGTGCCCTGGCTATGACATTAAAATTGTCACGACACCACCTCCGACAACGGATTCAGGCTGTTCGATTTCGATGCTGGGCGAGACGTTCTGGTAGCTAGTACGCAGTTCACGCATCTTAATATCCACAAGGGAACATGGAAATCTCCTGATCAATCAACCGTCAACCTGATTGACCACATTTCGAAAGCAGTGGCAACATTGCCATGCAGCCATCAGAGATGCCGCCTCTGAAGTGCTAGGTTTCACACGGCCACCACAGCGAAACCCCTGGACGAATGCCGGTAAGCGCACGCAGCGAAACAAGAGGCATACAAAACGGTGCTGCACAAAAGGACTAGAGCTGCTCGCGAGCTCTACGAACAATAGAGGAGAGAGGAACACCGGTTTCTTAGATGGAAAAAAAGAGAGCATAAGAAGCGCACAATCGTGGAGATAGAGGGATGTCATAAACAGGAATGAATTTCGTAAATTTTACCAAAAGGTAAAAAAAACCTCCCAAGGGTACCAACCACGAACCGAAGCCTGTAAAGACGATTAGGGGAACATCGTAGTAGAACCGGAGAGTTCATTTCTCAAAATTATATAACAGCGATGACTAACCGAATTCCGCTGTAAGGGAGATAGAACCACTCAACCTCGGCGACGCAGATCAACAATTCCGCCTACCCGTCCTTGACGAAGTGAAGATAGCTATATCTAAATTTAAGTCAAACAAAGCTGCTGGAGCTGACGGCATCGCTGCCAAACTATTCAAAGCAGCAGGCGATGACTTGGTACGGGGTATGCACCAACTCATCTGCAAAATATGGTCGGAAGAAATCATGCCCGATGAGTTTAATCTCATCAAAGTGTGCCCGATACATAAGAAAGGAGACCCTCTAAATTTCGCCAACTACAGAGGCATCATTCTCCTTAACATTGCGTATAACATCCTCTCTGCCGTATTATGTGAACGTCTGAAGCCATTCTTCAACAACTTGATTGGTTATCAGTGTGGCTTCAGACCAGGAAAGTCCACTATCGACCAAATATTCACACTACTGCAGATCTTGGAAAAAACCCAGGAGCTTCAAATCGATACCCACCATCTCTTTATCGATTTTAAAGCCGCGTATGACAGCATCTATAGGGAAGAGCTCTACCGAGCAATGTCTAGTTTTGGCATCCCTCTCAAACTGCCAAATGACGATGGAGAAAGCACGCTGCTCTATCAAGGTCGGAAAAGATCTTAGCGATGTATTTGATGTCAAAAAAGGTTTTAGACAAGGCGATGCACTGTTATGCGACTTCTTCAACATCGTTCTGGAAAGAATTGTGCAAAACTCAACCGTCAACACTAGAGGCAAAATCTTTCAAAGGTCCATCCAATTACTCGGATACCCAGATGATATGGACATAATTGGAAGATCAAAGCGTGATGTCAGTGGATCGTTTTTGAGCATTGCGACGGAAGCGAAGAAGATGGGTTTAGTGGTCAATGAGGGCAAGACCAAGTATACGCTGTCATCAAAAAAGGACACTCAACAACGACGTCTTGGACAAAACTTCACCATGGACAGCTATAACTTTGAGGTAGTTAAGGACTTTGTCTACCTAGGCACCGCTATTAATACAGACAACGACACCAGCGATGAAATCAAACGAAGAATAACTCTTGAAAATCGCCGCTTCTTCGGACTTAGAAGGCAATTTAGAAGTTAAGTCCTCTCTCGAGCATCTCAAAATCACCATCTATAAGATACTCATCATCCCGGTTCTCATTTTTGGCGCTGAGGCCAGCACCGTGTCAAAGAAAGATGAGAGCGTCTTAGGATGCTCCAAGAGAAAAATTTTTCGGGTAATTTTTGGTCCCGTACGCATAAATGGAGAATGGAGGAGAAGATATAACGACGAACTGTACGGGCTAGGACCTAGTTAGCAGAATTAAAGTCCAACGGCTAAGATGGCTAGGTCATCAACGCTCCAGCCCGGAAGGTCTTCGAATCCAATCCCGAGGGACGGCGCAGTAGAGGAAGACCGCGACTCAGGTAGCGCACCCAGGTGGGAGAGAACCTCAACCAACTTGACGTGTGAAACTGGAGACAGCTAGCTAGGGACCGAACCGGCTGGAGACGCATATTGGTTGAGGCCCAGGTCCGCCCCGGATTGTAGCGCCACCTTAAGTTAGTAAATAAGTAGTATTTAAAATGCAAAATTGTGTCAGACACAGGACAGAACCCTGAGGCATAGCAAAGATTATTTTTTGAGTATCATGAGTTGAACCCATTTAATACGTTTCTATAAAGTGTCCGTATTCACAATAGAGAATATAATAGTTCTTTCCACCGTTCGGTAAGATTAACCAAAAGATCAATAGTGGTTGTTGTTTTGAAAGCCAGTCATAAATAATAATTTGTGTTCTCGAGATATTTGCTTAGGTGATAATTTATCAGCGATTCTGTGACTCTGGAAAAATTGAATTTAAGTGAAAAATGGTTAATAAAGATTGAAGTTGCACAAAATGACCGCTCTGTTCGTACTATTTAAACTTGTTTCGCTAATAAGCCTTCGACATAAGCCTTCTACTGAGGGAACTATTTTACATTAACCTTTTATTAACATTGTTTTGGTAGTTATTGAAACAAATTGTTGGATTCATAAAGAATGTATCTAAGTATTTGATTACTTTTTTAACACAAAACTGTAACTTGGCCTTTTTCGCTATAGTAAATTGACTGTTGTTCCATAACAAACTCATTTTTTGTTTAAAATATTCAATTTTATCCAAATTAATTGCATGATTAAGGGAAGTGTTTAACCCGTAACAAAAAAGTAAACAATTCCCCAAAATGAAGCTTTATTGAAAAGGAAATGAAGCATCACAGTATAATCCCACCCTTTTAAAATATAACCAAAACCACAACTTAGTATTCTTTAAAAGTGTTAACTGTGACGAATCAATATAATCCCCTC
Source organism: Eupeodes corollae (assembly GCF_945859685.1). Classification (NCBI taxonomy): domain Eukaryota; kingdom Metazoa; phylum Arthropoda; class Insecta; order Diptera; family Syrphidae; genus Eupeodes; species Eupeodes corollae. The sequence continues at coordinate 47,952,632 of NC_079147.1, forward strand.
TTTATAAAATAAAAAATCCAACAATATCATTTTTGTTCTTTTAAGTTGGTTGTTGTTAAACTCGCGGCGCTCCTCTTCAAAACGATATTAAAGCCATTTTACAAGCGTTGGGGCGTTGGCGGCCAAACGATCCCCTAGGCTAATTTTACACTTCAATGACACTCAGCTATACTGCATTTTGAACACACCAAAATCTTATTAATTATGTTGTAATATACCGTAATTCAGTATAAAGTATAATACTAACTTCTTCTACTTCAAGGAGAGGAAAAAAAACACACACACAAAACCATCAGGGTTAGAGGAGTTGGAAGGACCTATTTTTTTTTAGCTGATGGGGCTGCGAGAAGAGTGGAGACCTCGTTTGTGTCATAAGGCGGATGCGGCTTGAGCTTTGAAGCTCAATATATAGCAACAATGAACAACGAAAAATGACAACCCCGCATAGTCCTGTGTTGTATAATGTTAGTTGTTAAAGTCAATTTTCCCTTTGACTGAACAAATAAAGTTAAGGAACATTAAATTTTTATAACAAGGTAAATTGTAAAAGATCAAACGCTTTCATCGTTTCCGTCATTTGTGTTGTCGTCGTTATCGTCATCGTCGTTGTCGTCGTTGTGATGGCGTCCGTCACCATCAAAGTTAACACGGAACAGTTTACCTGTACTGTGGATCTTAATGATAAAAATCTTTCAAAAAACACTAAACAAATCTTTTACAGGTTTATTATCTCAAAGATATTAATTTAACACCCCCTCCCTTCGGCCATAACCTGTTAACAAAAATTAGACAAGTACGTCTTAAAATGTTTCAGATAATATGCACTCATAAAGTCGACATAGTTAAATTTCCAAAAAAATGGTCATTATTATTTTGGTATTAAAACCAAAATGTTTGGTTCCACTGTGAGCCATATCAAACGCCATACCGTGACGCTTACATTTTTAAATTGGATTATATGTGCGTTAGGAGCTTAGCAGGTATCATCAGGAAGGGAAAAGCCTCATAGAACTTTTGGCTCATCAGCTATGGTAATACCGTATCACTGGCACCTGCAATTTAATATATCGTCACATAACGCAACAGTCGAAACTAAATATCTGCAATTTTTTTTCAAGAACATCAAATATCAACGTTGACATTTTATAGGCTTATCTCCTTCAGGTTTACTTTTCTCACTCAGTAGGAACACGTTTTAAATGTTATAAAATATGTCCATTAATGTCCAAATTGAGATACCTGTTCCTGAGTGTCACTTAAAGGTATAGACTGTAGCCATTTATATTAACTGTCATAATTATTAAATATAGAAAATGCCTAACGATTACTTTAAAAGTCATAAACATACATTAAAATGATTAACTAGCTTTTGGATGATTTACGTTCAAGTAGTTAGATATACGAGGTTTTGACTGTTTTATATGACACTAAGAGTTTTTTCGCGCGTTACTTTGACATAGCTATACCTCTATAGGTACCAAGACTAAAAAAGACACAACCTAATGGATTCATTAAATCGTAAAATATTTTTATTACAGGTGCGATGGCTGCCTTCAAAGTGTATTTCATTTTGAATGGCGCAATGAATTTGTGTAAATGAGACTATAACGTGAGAATTGAAAATTTTGTACTCGATACCAGCCGCCGTTTATACAGTCTTCAGCCGCCTTCACATTGTAAGTCGTCTTTTTCGTTCGGCAAAAGCCTCAACACCCTCTCGACATTAGAGTATTCCTATCAGAAACAGTATGCTTCGCCATTATAGATGCCGTGAAATATTGTAGAAGTTTAATTAAAATGATGCTAATTTTAATTTGCAATTATAAAGAATGTTTATTTGATTTGAAAAAGCTTCAATGATGGTGGTTTTGTAATATTGTAATGGGCAGGGGTACAAAACACCAAGAATGTAAATTTTATCTTGCCAGGAGGCATATGATAATTTTTATTTCAAAGTTTGATAATCGGCAAAAAGCAATTATTATGACTTTTTTCTATAAACAAACAATTTCGAGATTCGCTTTAATGAAGAAAATTAGGAAAATGATTCTTTGATTTGTTTGTTTAAGGTTTGAATTATTACTTTTAAACATTTTAAAATAAACGGTGATTTCTTAAGAGCTTGAGAACTTTTTTAAAAAAAAAACGCATAAAATTTGCAAAATCTCATCGATTCTTTATTTGAATCGTTAGATTGGTCCATGACATTTACTTTTTGAAGATAATTTCATTTAAATGTTGACCGCGGCTGCGTCTTAGGTGGTCCATTCGGAAAGTCCAATTTTATGTTACTTTTTCGAGCATTTCGGCCGGAATAGCCCGAATTTCTTCGGAAATGTTGTCTTCCAAAGCTGGAATAGTTGCTGCCTTATTTGTGTAGACTTTAGACTTGACCCAGTAGCCCCACAAAAAATAGTCTAAAGGCGTCAAATCGCATGATCTTGGTGGCCAACTTACCGGTCCATTCCTTGAGATGAATTGTTCTCCGAAGTTTTCCCTCAAAATGGCTATAGAATCGCGAGCTGTGTGGCATGTAGCACCATCTTGTTGAAACCACATGTCAACCAAGTTCAGTTCTTTCATTTTTGGCAACAAAAAGTTTGTTAGCATTGAACGATAGCGATCACCATTCATCGTAACGTTGCGTCCATCAGCATCTTTGAAAAAATACGGTCCAATGATTCCACCAGCGTACAAACCACACCAAACAGTGCATTTTTCGGGATGCATGGGCAGTTCTTGAACGGCTTCTGGTTGCTCTTCACTCCAAATGCGGCAACTTTGCTTATTTACGTAGCCATTCAACCAGAAATGAGCCTCATCGCTGAACAAAATTTGTCGATAAAAAAGCGGATTTTCTGCCACTGATTTTGGTAATAAAATTCAATGATTTGCAAGCGTTGCTCGTTAGTAAGTCTATTCATGATGAAATGTCAAAGCATACTGAGCATCTTTCTCTTTGACACCATGTCTAAAATCCCGCGTTTCAAATACTAATGCATGAAAATCCTAACCTCAATAAAATCACCCTTTAGTACGGATCAAAAATATCTTTATCAGATATGTCAAGCTGTATCTACTGGTTTTTGTTCTCCTGAGCTGGCAAACCGTCAACCTGGAAAAATGGCGCACTAGAGATGGCTTACTTCAGCTAATCGCATACCGAGACTTTTTCTCCATCAGAAAATTTGCTATTGCTTGTCAACTACGTCGTCAAAGTATACGCTCCAACTTGGTTCCGAATCAAGCGACAGGCGTCTTTTAAGGATAGTGCCAAACATATTTTCCAATTAATTATGTACTCTCGATATTTACCCGAAAATTTGAGATGTGTTGTGGATTCTGTTATAGAAAGAAATGCTTATTTTGCACATCCAGAAAACCTGCTTATCAGTATTTTGTTTGATGAAAGGGACCACATTCGGGAGCTGGCATTGCGAAAAATAAAAAAGCTAGAGAAGATGAAAATATAAACAATCCACCAAAGATCAACTTCTCTGCTAAAGATTATACCGAAATTATTTTGTGGAACGAATGTCAGGTAACATCACTACCGGTTCTTCGACATATTTCTTTTGAAGACCTTCACATCATCATGGCGAAAGGTAAGAGCTTGGAAATTGTTGACTTTCCCTGTCACACCCAAACTGTGAAAAGATGTGTTATACAGAGGCATCACAGAGTTTAACTGACCCTACTTCTAGAGATGGCTTTATTAAAAACAAGTTGAAATCTCGTGTAGAAATGCCAAATTTTGGACACAAAATAAGTTATGTCATTAATTAAAGATAATTTCTTGCTTATTTTGTTTTTATATGATTTGTTTAAATAATATTAATAATAAAATACGTTTAAAACTTAATTTTTTTTATAGTTTTATTCAAGCGGTTAAAGTTTGTAAAAACATGACGTTTAAAACAGATAACTTGTACTTTCAGTTTTTTTTACGTTTTCTTTATCTGTGTAAAATTTGATACCCCTTTTGATAGTGTAGCTCGACGAGACACCCATCTGTATACTTTTCTAAGACTTTAAAGTGAATGGCGCTGATTTTTTAATTCGAAGTTGACTTCAAAAACGATTTTTAGAATGGGGGTTGACTCTTTGACAATTTTAAACAATATAAAGCTTACTTTGACGCTAAAGCATAAGTCCAACTTTAAAAGCAGCAAAACTCTTCTTTATTCTTTTTAGAGTATACTCTTATATGTCATTTCATATCAAAAACTTGAAGAAAGTGTTTTTTGAAGTAGAGAAGATGATTTTGAGCTTGTAAATCAATAATCATGAAAGCTGTAATGTCTGAAATTTGAGGTGCACAAAGTAACTATCACGAAGACAAAAAAGCATCATTTTCACTTCCTGATCCAATGGACACCCACAAATTACTTTATGCAATCAAACTTGCATTCGGTCATAGTGTTGGACTATCACAAAATCTCTAGAAAGGTAAATTGGCTAAAATTGAGTTTAAAACAGCAAAAAAAGTTTAAGGAAAAAAATTATAAACAATTGAGTTTTCAAATGGGACCCCCGGATTTCAACCAGTGGAATGCTCTACCACAACCTTAATGCGGTAGGTCACGATAAATACCTCTATACATAGTTAATAGAGTTTTTTTTAAATAAAGAACTGCCTTAATATTAAAGTCGGCTTTATTGCTTAACCGAGTAAGGTTTACTTTTTACTCTTACTCTGTTTTTTTAGTACTTGACTGGAAAACCATTTCGTATCAGTTTTTTTGCTGTTCTTAAAAAAGGTGTTAATTGGATTTTTGTAAAAATTAGCTTAGAGCTAGCAACAATATGTATTTTGCATATGATAATTTGTTTCAATAATTGTTTTATACTTAAAATTTTTAGGCGAAAACGAATTTTTAATAATTTTAGTAGCCTCTCTCCAAAGTTTGTATTTTTTATAAAAAAATACCAAATGCATTTTTCTAAGAATATTACCTTAGTTTTATAAAACATTTTTTCATAGAATTAAATAATTTTTAAGTCAATACCTTGATCTTTTATGGAAACATTCGAATCAAACATAAGTTTGTTGTTTTAGTTTTGCGTATTTTTTTTGAATGCAATATTTTTAGTTGTGGGTGAGTTTGTACAAACTTTGTAGTAGTGGTTTTTGTAGGTTTTAGTTATTTTTAAAAAAACTGTTACTTATCAAAGTTTAACCAGGGTAGCCATTCGGTAATTTACACAATGATAATCGTCAAAACGAAAAGCGTTAAATAATGTTCGTTCGATAACATGAAAATGTTATTAAACTTGTTTGTTCTCTATGGGAAATTGTGAAAATTTCACTGTTTTTACATGTTGCCGCCAACGATGTTCAAAATTATTTTAAATTAAAAAATCTATTTTTAATTTTTTAAATACATAGGACATTACCATAAAATCAGCTGTGTATGCAATTTATGGATGAGCATTCTTCTTTGACCAATGAGTATAAGATCAATTCTGTTCAAGGGAAATATTTATATATTTCGAAAATATCTGTTTTGTGCAACAGCAAGTCCAAAATTGTTGTCTGTCAAACATTGGTAAACTCCGTCACAAAAAGACTTAATATGTAGTAAGGGGTTTGATTTTTTTCATGACACATGGAATTTTAATTATTAACTTCCTATAGGAAGTTATTGTAATGGGTCCGATTTGTCAAATTGAAATTTTTGACATTTCTCGACGTTTTAAGGTCCCTAGAGTCGAAAAAAAAGATTTTTAGAAAGGTGTCTGTGGGTGCGTGTGTACGTACGTCCGTATGTCCGTTCGCGACGTTTTTTTCGTCGTCCAGAGCTCAAGAACCAGTAGAGATACCGACTTCAAATAAATTTTGCTATACAGATAATAATGCAAAAAGATGCAGAAAGAATTCTCAATAAAATTCCGGTGGTAGTTTTTTTACCATAGCAGTTAAAAAAAATGTTAAAATGTTGGTTAACCCTAAATATCCCACGAACCAATAACGCTAGCGACTTGAATTAAATTTTATATTATATATTGTAACATTATTCAAAACAAATATGTTTTTGGGAAAAATTGCAATTAAAGGTTTTTTTATATCAAAAAAACTGGCAAAAAAATAATTGTCACCTCGAATATTTTACGAACAAAAACTGGTTTTATATCCTAAACAATTTCGTGCAACGAAGACTAACGTTTTTGACATTTTGTAAAATTTTGAGCAAAATCGAAAGGACAGTTTTGTTTATAAAAAAGAGAAACCTAAAAAAAAACATTACTAAAAGTTCGTAAAAATTGAATTTTGAATCAAGTTAAATATGTTTTCAAAATTTTGAGATTATTGCTTAGAACTATTTTTGTCTTATAAAAAAATATTGTTTCCCCACATTCTGTAAAATTTTGGAAAAAATGTATTGAAAGTTTTTTTACAAAAATAGAAACCTACAAAAATTAACAAAAGTTGGAAAACATTGATTTTTGACTCAAATATTTTTTACTTGCGACATATAGGAACTATATGGCAAATTTTGCGTAAAAAACTTCGAACTAGAGATTTTAATCAAACGTGATATTAAGATGGTAGAGAAGTCGAAAAAAGTGGGTCCCGCGATTCCGTCCAGTCGGTTTTGTCTGTCTGTCCACTCTCCTACAGCCTAAACCATTGGGTCGATCGAGTTCAAACTTGGAAGTTAAGGTTTTGAGCAGATTCGCGTTAGATTCGCGTTAGATTCTTTTTTTTTTTTTTTTTTTAAGGTCAAAACTAACAATGACCCCCATACAATTTTTTTGGTCAAAAAATGAACCGATAGATTTTTTTTTAATCTTCTCTAAAATTTTATTTGTTAACTTGGCTTCTTTTTATAAGAAAAACATATTTTAGTATTGCTCAGGAAAGGTACCGCTCATAGAACCGCTATTTTGTTTTTTAAATTTCGCGCTCCAAGTTGGGTGAGGTCACTATGTCCTGTGGGTGTGGATTCAAAGACTTTCCGTACCGGAGCATTGGTTTCCATGTTCTCTTCGTGACCCAGCCATCTAAGTCGTTGGACTTTCAGTCGCAGGACATTCCGTACAGATCGTCGTTTCATCTTCTCCTTCACACCCCTTTGATGCATACGGGACCGTAGATCACACAAAGAACTTTTTTCTCGAAACGACCCAAGGTGCTTTCATGCTCTTTTGTCATAATCCATGCTTCTGCATCATAAAGCAGGACGGGGATGATAAGGGTCTTATATATAGAGCCACTTTTGAGAAAGGACTTTTAAGCTCAATTGCTTTTTTAGCCCAAAGAAACAGCTGTTAGGAAGAGCTATTCTGCGTTTGATCTCAGCGCTGGTGTTGTTTTCTGTTTTTACAGCGGGTCCTAGGTAGAGAAAGTCCTTGACTCCCTCAAATTTACTTCCGTCGATGGTCACGTTTTGACCAAGACGTCGGTGTTGTATGTCCTTTCTTGACGACAGCATGTACTTTATTTTGCCCTCATTAACCGTTAAACTCATTTTTGCCGCTTCTGCTTCAATACTCACATAAGCCCCATTGACTTATCATCATATGCTTGTAATTGAACAGACTTTTGAAAGATAATGCCTCTAGCATTGCCTGCACTATTCTTGCAAGTATAGTGTTAAAAAAATCGCAAGACAGCGCATTACCTTGTCTAAAACCTCTTTTGACATCGAAAGGTTCTGTTAAGTTGTTTCCAACCTTTATGGAGCAACGTGAATTCTCCATGGTCATCCTGCACAAACGGGGACGCTTAACTAGACATGGCTCTATACAGCTCGTACCTGTAGATGCTGTCATATGCAGCCTTGAAATCGATGAAAAGATGGTGGGTGTCGATTTTGTGTTCTCAACATCTTCGACAGCACGCTTCTCATGAGCTCCCTTTTTATTTCTGAGAAGTCGGTGTTCCTCTCCTGCTCAAAGAGCTCATGTGCAGCTTTCCCATTGCTTACCATTGTAATATCATGTTTGATTACAATCTCGACTTCTTTTTTTTTTGGCGAATGCTATGTGTCAAAAGTGAAAATGAAGGCTATAGTGAACGCTTGTTACGATGAAGATATGGAAAGCCGACGTTTTGTCAAATGCTCTTCGATTTTAAAATTTTGAATGGAAAACTAGGAAACAATCTTTTCAAATCTATATCGAGATTTAAATTAGCCTGTATCCACTTCTTCAAAAAGCAGTTTAAAATCTTCAAAAAAATTAATTGAACACATTTTTCACACAATTAAAAAAGGAACCTTTCACGGAACTTTGTTAAAAAAAGTGAAATTAGTCCTCTTTTAAATCTTATTTAAATCAGATAAATATTATTTTTATAATAACTTCCTTTCTTCCTGCGGAGTTGTTTATATAGCTTCCATATTTACTTAGCATATAACTAAAATAATACTGTGCTAAAAATATTAAATAGGTACTAAATATATTGCCAGCAGCACTCAATTTCGAAACCTTTTCAAATCCTAAAGACAAACGGAATTCTATCCTTACTTCCTGGAACTGCCAATACTTCAAATAAACAAAAAACTAAAGCCTCCACTCGACTCATTTTAGTATTTTCTTAACCTATTTATAGCATTAATAAAATTGCAAACGATCTAAAAAATTGAATTTAATTAAGTTGAATATTTATATAGGCTGGGTCTTGACCATTTCCTTCCAAGTTTGCCCCCCAAAGAAGATGGAAAAAAAAATACACCTTCAAATAGCTGGTCTAGAGCTGTACTCTTTTTCGTATAAAAAAATATCTACGATGGGGAAGAGAGTCCTGCATAAATTGTTCAAAGTAATAAGACAACAACAACAACAAAAAATCCTTATCTTTGACCTATAATAAGGTATTCATCATTTAAAATTTATTGGTTTAGCGAGTTTTAATTAGGAAATCTTAAGGGAAAAGAATTTAAAAAAAAAGTAAACAACAAGACTTGAGAAAAATTGTATAATCAAGAAAATGTAATTAATAATGTGTGGGTTATTAAGATGCGGGCATTCCGTGCGTCCGTCGTAGCGGGGGGCAAGGAGAGGTCAGAAAGTTTACATATAGATAGAAAATATAAACTGATTTAGCTTTGCCATAAAAATAAATATAAAATTATGTTCTTTAAAAAGAGAATAATTAATGAGATTTTTGTTTTGTTTGCTGTTGTGCGTGTTTGGCAAATAAGGTGAAATTAAAATATCTTAACTTTCTTCTTTTACATTTTTATTCACGTAACAATTTTGTTAAGATCGTAATCATTTTCGTTTAAAAGTTAAAAGCGAGCACATTTAAGTCGAAATATAATTGGATGGGGGTTGGAAAATAGGTTCCTTGAAAAATTTTTTTCTGTCCATGCACGAGTGGCGACATTTTTGATTACAGATACTCTAAAAATCCCGGTTGATAAGAATTTCTAAATTTTAATGAAACAAATTCAAAACTCACACCATCGAATCTTTCATAATATACCCATCCCTATACACAAAAGTCTTCTTCATTTTGCCTCACAAACTTAGCCAAAAGTTCAACTTCAGAATGACAGTGACACATTTCAAGCCGCCACAATCACCTCGTTAAAACTTATATGAGTGCTATGCTAAGTGAGATGTTTTCCAGGAGCAAAAATCTATACCAAATAAAGGGCTCACAACTCTTCGTTTCCTGCTCGAAACAAGGAACAAGCAAAACCAATAAAAAATCCAAAACACGAACTGTCTTACATATACATATATCTAAAGATACAAGATACTATATCTACTAATTTCCATTCTGAGAAACTCAACGTGTTTATATTGTATCTGCTTTTCGGAGCAAGATTCAATTAGAATAATTAACACGACTGTCTTTCTCACCCGTTGTTTTTGAATGAATTATGAGACATCTACCGAGAGTTGTACAATGTACAATGTTGGAATTTATATTTGTAGCTATAGATAAAGGTATATATAGGTATAAGTTGTTCGTGGGGGTTTTGTGGAGAAAAGGATGCATCAGGAATTTTGATAAGCCTTGCAAAGCAAAATATTATAAAGGCTATGACAGAAAGTAGCAACATTTTTGTGAAGAACTTTTTTTTAAAGCACAGAAATAGGTTCCACGAACTTGCTGTTTAAATGTTTGGTATTTCAGAATTGATGAGTATGACATAAGAAAAGAAAATCTTATCGAGGAAAATTAGATATTCACTTGGAAAAAGTTTCCACAATGCTGAATTTAGGAAGAGAGCGTCAAAAGTCCTATATATTCATGTCATACAGATAATTTAAAGGTTGTTGAATTCAGTTGACAACTTTGTTAGTGAAAATATTCTAGTCGTTTACCTCTTGACGCAACTGCAACGTTGGAAAATGTGGATAATTTTGTTTCAAAAAGAGTGCTATGTAACCTAAACTGTTTTTGTTGAAATAAGCAGCGAACATGCCTGATATACTCGAAATAAAAATACTACCTATATGCCTTCTTTCTAGACATCATACCAGCTTTTGAGAAAATTGATAGAAAAGCCTAACTTTGCAAACTCTGTATGGTATATTATTATATTATCAGAAGATATTCAAACAGAAAGAGGTGTAAAACAAGGTTGCCTCCTTAGTCCTCCTCATTTTCTCTCTCCTCTTGCTCTTGAATGGCTTCAGTGTCTACTACCAGGACTCCAGGAGGTATATGTATCTCAAGCGGAAACTAAAAGTAAAGCTCTGATAAACGCGGATGAGTAAGTAATATTGACAGACAATACCAATAAGATGCAACTGATGATCAACAAAATCCAAACGGATTGTGGCTTATGGAAATGAAAGCTTAACACGAGCAAGTCACACAAACTTGATTTTTAACTTCCCATAGGAAGTTATTGTAATGGGTCCGATTTGTCAAATTGAAAATTTTTACATTTCTCGACGTTTCAAGGTGTGTACGTACGTTTGTACGGTTAACCCTAAATATCTTACGAACCAAAAACGATAGAAACTTGAATTAAATTTTATATAATATATTGTGACGTGATATCAAAGAAGTATATTTTTTGAAAAAATCCATTTAACGGTTTTTTTTAGAAATCAAAAAAACTGAAACAAAAATGTTGTCACCTCCAAAATTTTACGACTAAAATATGATTTCATCTGCAAAACAATTTTGTGCAACGAAAAACAATCGAATTGACAGTTTTTTTATAAGAAATAAAAATCTAAAAAACCATTACTCAAAGTTGGTAAAAATTCAATATCGATTCAAATATCTTTTCAAAAACTTGAAATTAAGGCTTCAAACTTATTGTATCTAATAAGAAATATTGTTTTTAACATTAGGACAAATTTTAAGAAAAGTCAAATTGACAGTTTTTTTTACAAAAAATAAAAAAATACAAAAATAAATGTATAAAAGTTTTTAAACATTAATTTTCGGCTCAAATATCTTTTCAACAATTGTAGATATTGGCTTTAATCTTTCAAAACATATTGTTTTTAACATTTAGTTAAATTTAAAAAAAATCGAATTGACAGTTTTTGTACAAAAAATTAAAAACTTTAACTAATTTTATCTTATAAGAAGTATTGTTTTCAACATTCAACAGTGTTTTTACAATAAATAAAACTCTAAAAAACAATACTAAAACTTGGTAAAAATTTGCTTTCGACTCAAATAGCTTTTCAAATATAAAAATATTGGCTTTAAACTTATTTTATTTCACAGAAAATATTGTTAAAAATCCAACAGTCCGTTTTATATATAGACAAACTTTTAAGCAAGACAAATCGACAGACGGGATGGGAAGTTATCAGTGTGGATCGCGTCCAAGCCTATTTTTTAAAATGGAACTGGGCGGTTTGCTGGACATGAGTAATATTACTGGAAAAACGTAGAACTATAAATGGTTAAACAATCTGGGCAACCTGCTAACATCCCAAGCTAACTCCTTCAAGCCTCACTTGGAGTAAGAGCTGAAAGAGGTAAAGAGAGCAATTATAAATAAAAAATATTGTGCCAAGTGCTAAATATAGAATATTTAAAGCAGTGGTTCGTGCTTAAAATAAACTAACGAGACCGGATTACCACCATTGTTCCTAAACAACCTAAAGCTCCATCTTGACTACATGAAGAAAGTGATGAAACAACCAGTACATCTGCTAAAATTTAAAATTGCTTCGCATCTAAGAAACTGCAACAAACAATTCCTATATAAATCGTCTAGGTGCTGCTAAGAATACAATGTTAGTGAGTTAACTAATGGACATTCCATTCCATCCAAGATAACCAAGGGAGGTTAATGTACTGGCGTTTCCAATATGATTTTTGAACTAAGAATTACTTTCATGATGATGTTGATTTTATATCGACAATCTGTAAGACTAGAAGTTAACGTGATATTGGTTCATTCCGAGCATAATTTGTCCTACGAAAGCTCAAAAAAAACAATACGGAAATATAAGTACCTCTTGGGGGGATATGGATGCTTAATTGCTGTAAGAGAAATGAATACTTTATTCGAAAAGTACGTATGTCACGAACAAATATAATTTCAAAATATTTTCTGAATTATCTAGAATTATAAGAAGATATCTCGTAATTAAGTTTTCTAATAGCGTACCTTGGAAATTGCATTTGCACTCTTTCCATTCTTTACTATGCAGTTGCATAATATAGGGTGTCCCAAAATTAACGCAAGATTTGAATTTGCCGCCATTTGTGCAGTGAAGTGTTGGCAACACTGAAAAAAAAGCAATTTGACAGCTAACAGTACATTTGTCCGATGGGTTATTCCATACATAACCCTATCCTATGTACTTTACGAGTCAATAAAAATGTAACTATCAAAAGACTAAAAACGGCGTTTTCTATTTAATTCAAATCTTGCGTTAATTTTGGGACACCCTTTATATGGGTTTCAGACTACAAGGCAGAACTCCAAACCAGACCTAACTAACGAAAAAGCAAACGTTTTAATAGTAAAAATATGATTAAGCCTTAGATTGAATGTAATTTACTTAAAATTAATTATAAGTTAAACGATAATTTATTGATTTATAAATAAAAGGAATAGCAATGGCCTAATATGGCTACCCTGAGGGACATGAGATGAAACATGAATATGATCAAACAAAATTTTCTCAATTTTGCACACGGCCTCAAAATAAGATTCAACCCACTTGAGCATAATAAAATGAAAACCAAGGTGAGCTTTTTCATAAACCATGAAGTAAAGCTCGGAGAACTATCACGTTCTAGTCGAGAAGTTTATAGGAGTTTTAGTTTGTTGCCGATTGTGAAGTGATAGAAACTTTGGATTAGTCTTCTTCGAAACTGAAGATGCAAAAAACTTTTTGTGCTAGCAAAGGTAGTTATAATTTTAGTTGTAACGAAATGGGTGTGATGCATTTATAATATTGTGTCCTCTGGCTCATTCATCAACAACAATCTTTTGTACACGAAATTCAAGAATCTATTTGTCAGTCGTCTTGCCGATCTAATGCCCTTGGCGATGGTTTGACTATTTAAAATATTTTTGGGGAACCGTAAAGGATGGATGTAATGTCAACAATCCACAAAATGATGCTTGTTTAAGGCCAAAATTATCCCCTCAATAAGTGAATTATAGACCAAAACCATCAACAAGGTATTACAATATTTGAGTGTCAGCTTGGTCTGCATCAGCGAGACTAGAAAAGGTATTTATCATTTGAATAACATAATTATTGGAAACATAAGCTCTTACTTAAAACGTCTTAATGCAGAATTCAAATTTAATTTTTGTTTATTTCGCATCATTTTGTTATTAAAAAATGTTTTATCTGCCTCACACTTTATATATGATGCATATTTTCCATTTTAAGTATTTTGTAAACGTATAGCACGTTACTTGTTAGAAATTTTTTGAAAAATTTAGGGATTCATTCAAAATACGACTGTTAAAATGATTAAAAAAAAAAAAAGAGGCAGTGATGCCACCCACACTGATAACTTCCCAATCTGTCTGTCGTTTTGTCTTGCTTAAAAGGTTCGTGTTCTGTTTAAAAAGATGTCAGTTGAATTATTTAAAAAAACATATGATTAAATAGTTTGATTTCAAAATCTATTTTTGTTACCGAGATTTTTCTTCGAAAAGCTTTTTTACCAATTTTAGTAGCATTTCTTAAAAGTTTTTTATTTCTTATATAAACACATACAATTTGAATGAATGAAATAAATTTGAAGTCAATATTATTTACGAGATATCGAGAACCGAACATCTATTTTTACCAATTTTGCGTACTATTTTTTGTAGATTTTAATTTTTATGAAAAATACCGACTGCTGAATTTTTCTAAAAAAAAAATATGAATGTTGCAAAACAATATTTTTATATTTTTTATAACACGAAATTGCTCAAAATTTTACCGAATGTTAAAAAAAATAGTTATTATAAAATAAAATTAATTTGAAGCCAATATCTTAATTTTTTTGAGAAGGTATTTAAGTTGAAAATCAATTTTAACCGACTTTTATTAATTTTTGTTTAGGATTTAATTTTTTGTAAGAGAATGCCAATTCAATTTTTCTCAAAATTTTACCAGATGTTAAAAATTCTATTCTTCGTTGCACAAAATTATTTTGGAGATATAATCATTTCATTCGAGGTGCCAAATATTTTTTTCATTTTTTTTTAATTTATAAAAAAAAAAAACGTTTCTTGAATTTTTTGCAAAAATATATTTGTTTGGTATCACGTTAGAATATATAATTTAAAATTTTATTCAGCCTGTAGTGTAATCGGTTGGTTAGATATTTTGCGTTAACCAAAATGTTCACCTTTCTTTTTTTTTAAATTGCTACGGCAAAAAAACGCTAAATCCCTTCATGCATCTTTCTGCATTATTACCTGCAAAAAGAATTTTATTTGAAGTCAATATCTCTACTGGTTCTTGAGCTATGGACGACGAAAACTCTTCCCGCCGTACCGACGTACGAACGTGCGGATGTGGGCATTAAATTCATATTATAATGTTTTAAAAGCTTTTTCGATAGTTTTTTATCTGCTTTAGATGCTCAAAACATATCTTAATAGTATTATGATTCTGAGATTTGCTCTAGCTTATAAGATATTGTTTCTTACAGAGTTTAATTATGCAATACAAAAATGAGAATGAAAAAATGAAATTTGATTTTCAATCTATTAGTTTAATATTAAAATCTGCTCTGCATCAGTTTTTTTGAATGACAAGATTGAATAACTTTTAAGTGTCTTTTTTTGTAGTCCCTTAACTAGACCCTTAATGAAGTTCAAAGACATAAAGTAGAAAGAGTTAACAAAACAACCTTGGTTGAAAGGCATACCTCAAGGTACGCGTCGAAAGAAACAACTGTATTTGAACATAACATTGGTATATAGAATTTTTCAAAACCTTATGCACTGATGGTGTTCACTTAGGTGTTGAAGGACACTTTAATTCTCCCACAAGGACACAAAGTCTCAAGTATTTACTGTGATGGAAACAAATATAAAAAAAAAAACTAAAGAAAATGTATTATTTTTCTCACATAAGAAATAGGTGTACTAAGGTATGGATACCACGTAAATATTTATGCAATTTTGATGTTGACATTTTAAAGTTATTTACTTTTTGACAACAACTTTAAAAAACAGATAAGATTTTTGATGTTATTTATGTACGAATCAAAATAGAAACTTTAAATGTAGAATGTTTTTTTTTTTCAAACTAAGACGTTTTCCCAAACATACCATATTATAGGTAAATGATGATAAATTTAAACAAACATTCGGGTGGTCAATATTAGGCTTTGAAACTTAGGTATTTATTTTAACAAACAAATGGACAAAGGCAGGCAAAAGTTGAATGGTTTACTGTTACTAAATATTGAAGCTCTATTTAAAAACAAAAAAAAAAACTATTTTAATAAAAATAATGTTTGACAGATGACGATAAAAACGACCTTGAAATAATTTCTGAGCTGCACCGCTTAGAATTTAAATTGAATATACTTTTAAGATGTAATAAAAATCAAACTTTAAATTAACGTTCAGCATCTTCAAAGTATTTTGGATCTAATTTTCTTGGGCTAAAATACTGGATGTTTTTTCATACAAGATTTGTAAGTGCAAGTGCGTGTGAACGTAGGTTCATTAATTGTCCATAGTTCGAGAACTAGGTAAAGATATTAACATTAAATAAATGTTGTTTTATAAATAATAACATCTTAAGATTCAAAAATGAATTGACAAATTAAATCTGTGGCTTTTTTGGTATAGCAATATACACGATCTTCTCAATAAATCCAAAGAGTCTGTTAAAAATATTTCCTATGTTTTAAGATTGGAAAATGTAGGGTCGGTTGGGGTAAATGTGGACAGTTTTTGGCATTTTTTAGAGAAATGTTTTTTCAGAAAATTTATTTGCATTAAATTTTATTTTTTTTTTAACTTTTGAAAGCGGATATTATATAATAAGTAACCTTATATTCTTCTTATTATATATATATAATAAATGTATAAAAACACAAACATTTCCCCCATAATTTTAAAAATTCTGGGGTAAATGTCGACAACTAACTTTTGTTCACTAAGTTCTAGGAGATCGCCTATGGGGTTAATGTAAACGGATATACATAAATTGCATTTATGCACTTGGAAAACTAGTTATCGCAATGTTTATATTTACCCCATAAAATAAATATTATCCATCAAAAACTAGTCATAAAATAACCTAACTTTTTTTAATCAAACCTTTTTGTTAGGAACAAGATACAGGCACGTGGGTAGGCCTAGGCAGTTATTAAAAGAAAGTAGAGTTTTCGTTTTTCAATTTTCTTTTACATTAATACGCTTTTAAAATATAAAGAATTGGATTCGGTAGAATTCCAAGTTTATTTAACAAAAGAAGTTTCCTTTTTTCAATCGGCATCAATACAAAAGTTGTTTTTTGTGGTTGTCCATACTTTTTAATAGCACCACTTGAAATTAGTTTTCTCCAACGGACTCTATAACACAAACATTTCTGAAAGTAACTGATACTCTGTTACCTCCTTTTAATTGTATCAGGAGAAACTGGAATGCATTAATTGTTTTGGAACCAACAGGTTCAAATTGCTCATAGTCATCGTTATCATCAAACTCTTCATTCCATGGACTGCACTCATTATATTGGTGGGGTTTTTACATTCCACAACTTTTTTAAGTTCATCATAGAAGTCGTATACGACAAATGTGTTTCTGGCATCTTTTCTTAGTTTTGGCCGATGTTCTTTTTTTTTTTTCAATTATCTCCGGTGGCGCTTCATAAATACCAAGTAGCAGTCCTCACCTGAACTCCAACAAGTTCCTTACGTTCATGTTTGTCGCAGGTTAATCCCATGTTCGTACGAGTAATTATACATTTAACTATTTCATCTTCAGTCGCTTTTGAAAGGGGCCCAATTGCATCTAATGATGATTTTCGACCACTAATTCCTTGGAAGATGAACGATTTCAGGATTTTGTACTTTTAATCGGATTCGCGGTATGTATTTTTTTTGTTCAACACATCTCGTACAGTGTTTTGAAGATCGTTTACACTATAATTTACTTGTTGTTTCT
>NC_079147.1:47970359-47997721 GCF_945859685.1 Eupeodes corollae
AGTAATCTACCTTGAAATTTCCAAGAATTACTAATAAAAATATAACAAATACCAACACAGACAAAGGCTATAAGAAAAATATTACTGAGTTGAACCACAGAATTCTATTAATTACACGCCAATACTAGTGTTATGCCTTAGTAGTGACAAGAATCGAATCTGAAATCCTAACAGGGCCGGTTAATGCAAAACAGTAACATTTTTGTTGTCAACAATTTGCTATCAACGATGACGTAGTCTGTGTATCAATTGCATTAGTTATTAAACACAATGCAATTTGATACACATGCTAAGCCATGCGACTGGTACAATTTCCCGGAATGTCTCTGTGGCCCGGAACCCAAATGAGGTGAATATTAAACTGTTCCGTCATCTCATTCAGAGATGATCGGCAATCGTGGACTATTTGAAAGTTTGTAGAGACAGACGAGAGAGATTTAAGAGGGGCTTGGCTGTCCGAGAAGATTCGTATATCCTTGCAAGATATAACGTTTTCTTTGAGCCAGGATAGTGCTTTTTTAATCGCCATTCCTTCTGCCTGGAATACACTACATTGATTGGGAAGTCTATAGGATAGACTGAGATTCAGTTGTTCCAAATAGATACCACTTCCAACTCCGTGATCGGTCTTTGAACCGTCAGTATAGAAGTGTACCGCATCGTCTTCCAGGCGTCTCTCTTCTTCCCAGGAGGATCTTGAAGGGATGGACACATGGAAGCTTTTACCGAATACCATTTTTGGGTGGTATAGTCTAAGCGATCTGGGATAGATCTGAAATTGTCTAGAATTGTAGTATGTCCAGTATTGTTACTGTTCCATTGAGTGGTGGCTCTAAGCCTCACACATGAGTTGGCTGCCACCATTTTGGAGAAGATGTCAAGAGGTGTTACTTTTAAGAGCACTTCCAGTGCTGCGGTTGGTGTTGAGCGAAGTGCTCCTGTGATGCACATACCTGCTGACCGTTGGACTTTCATGAGGTTTTTAGATTCACCATCTTGTCCAGTGCGGTCCACCATACATAGTCAAAAAAAAAAATCATAAATGAGTATCGGTCTGATTACCGAAGTGTATAGCCAGTGGGTTATTTTTGGGTAGAAGCCGCATTTTGATCCTATGGCCTTATGACGAGTAAAAAGTACATTAAAAGCGCTACAGTAGCCTTTTTTACTCTTTCATCAATATTTGCCTTCCAAATTAGTTTTTTGTCTAAAATGAGGCTTAAATATTTAGATTTGTCGGAAAAGATTAATGGTATTCCTTTAATCTTGAGTGGGCTAATTTGAGGAATTTTGTACCTTCTCGAAAAGAGTATTAGTTCTGTTTTATGTGGATTGACGTCCAAAAAACAATGCTTAGCCCATTTTGTTAACCTATTTAAGGCAGATATTGCAACGTCGTCAGCATAGGCAATCACCCTGAAACCCTCTGTTTCCACTGATGTTAGAAGATCGTTTACTACCATGTTCCATAAAAGAGGCAAAAGGACCCCACCTTGAGGAGTGCCTCGATTTACCGATCTGGTGGTAGTAAAACTTCTCATGCTAGAAGTTATTGTCCTGCTTTTGAGCATGAGACTTATAAGATCTATGAGTGATTTCTCTAATTTCAGCTTTTCCATTGCTGTTGTGATCGCCTGGTAACTGACGTTGTTGAAAGCTCCTTCAATATCTAGGAACGCTACTAAGTTATATTCTTTGTATTCGAGGGAATATTCAATTATGTGCTGATTCTTAGTGCTGATTCTACTGATTTTCCCTTAGAGTAAGCATGTTGAGCTGTGGAAATGAGACATGGTTTTAAGTTATGTCTGATGTAAATTCAATCAATCTTTCCAAGGTTTTAAGAAGGAAAGCTGATTGGTCGTAGATCTTTAAAGTTAACGTGAGAGGGTTTCCCTGCTTTAGAAAAGGGAATATATCTCAACCTTAAACAGCTTGTCAGAATGATTTCCAATGGTGGAATGATGTCTGAGCATTTTTGTAGTTCGGCCGGAATGATTCCGTCTGGTCCTGGAGATTTATATGGATCAAAGCTGTCTATGGCCCATTGCAGTTTTTCCCTCGTTATTAGATAAATCGCTTGAAGAAGCTTGAGACTCTGATGTTAAGTCGTTGAGTATATTAGAGCTTCCTGGAAAGTGGGTGTCTAATAACAGATTAAGAGATTCTTCATCTATGATAGTCCACGTGCCTGCTTTTGTCTTTAAAGCACTGGGTATTTTTGGACTTTTTGAGAGAATTTTCCTGAGTCTTGAGGCTTCTGAAGTATTTTCTATTTTACCACAAAAATTTTTCCAAGAAGACCTCTTACTCTTCCTTAATTCTTTTTTATATTACTTTAGAACATGTTTCTATAAGTCCCTCAGAAGGAGATCTAGTGTACTTAGATCTATTAAATAATTTGCGACAGCTCTTTCTGAATGGTTCTAGTTCTTTACGCCACCAATGAGGTTTCTTTTTACCTTTTAAAATAGTTACAGGGCATGAAGTTCTCATTGATTCATTAAAGGCTTCGGTGAGATGATTCACAAAAAGGTCTAGTTCATCTTTACTGGAGGAGCTTTTAAGAAGGTTGTGATTACGCAGTTATGCTAGTACCTCCCTATAACGCTCCCAGTTTGTATTCCGGTGATTTCGAAATCCCGTAGATGTATTTGCTACATCTTTGAGCTCAAACTAAATGTATTTGTGGTCAGAGAAGGAATTCTCTTTTGAGACATGCCATTTTGAAATCATATTGTGGATCGAGTCAGAGGTAAGTGTAATATCAAGTACCTCTTTCCTATTTTTGATTACGAACGTGGGTTCATTACCATTATTACTTATGAGTATAGGAAAGTGCTTAGTAAGTAATCAAATAAGGACTCACTTCTCTCATTTATATCAGAGCCGTTTGATGGGTGTTAGCGTCCGAACCAATTAGGGGACCAACTTATTTTGATTGCGCGTCCGCAATTGCTTTCCTCAAGGTGTCTCCTGGAATTGGGTTGTATGTCGTGGCTAAGATAAGAGGATTTAAGCCAGTAGGTGGCTTTATTCGTTGTTAAGACAGCGGTGGCGTTGTCCTTGTCGCTGTAATTGGGGAATAAAAATGACCTTGGTTCACCTTTCTCCGATGCATACAATAGTTTATAGCCAGAAGTCCTGAGGCCTCTGATGATGAGTTTGAGACCCACGGCTTCTGTATCAAGACGATGTCTTCCTTGTTTCTATGCAATCGGAGTACCCGGTTGTTGCGGCCAACAAAATTGTGAAGAAATTTAAAGAGACAAAATTAGTTACCTACAAATATTGTAAGGCTTGGGCATCATCGTTACGCTCGTAATACTGAAAATACGAATGTGTAGTGGTAGCTATGGCGTGATGGTTAGTGCGTTGGGCTGTAAGACATATAATGATTTGCACGTAAGATCCCTTCTGCGGTATAATGCGAACGTCTAAAGCCGTTCCTCAACAATCTGATAGATCCTTATCAGTGTGGCTTCAGACCAGGAAAGTCTACCATTGTCCAAATATTCACATTACTCAAGATCTTGAAATAAACCAACGAACTTCAAATCGATACTCACTATCCCTTTATCGATTTTAAAAGCCGCGTATGACAGCATCTACAGAGAAGAGTTTTACAGAGCAATGTCTACTTTTGGAATCAGTGTCAAACTTATCCGTTTGTTCAGAATGTTGATGGAGGATGCACGATGCATTATATGTCAACAAAGGTTTTAGAGAAATTAATGCCCTGTCATGCGACTTCTTCAACATCGTTCTGGAAAGAATTGTGCAAAACTCAACCGTCAACACTAGAGGCACAATCTTCCAAAGATCCATCCAATTACTCGGATACGCAGATGATATTGACATAATTGGAAGATCAAAGCGTGATGTCAGTGGAGCGTTTTTGAGCATTGCGACGGAAGCGAAGAAGATGGGTTTAGTGGTCAATGAGGGCAAGACCAAGTATATGCTGTCATCAAAAAAGGACACTGAACGACGACGTCTTGGACAAAACGTCACCATGGACAGCTATAACTTTGAGGTAGTTAAGGACTTTGTCTACCTAGGCACCGCTATTAATGCAGACAACGACACCAGCGCTGAAATCAAACGAAGAATAACTCTTGCAAATCGCTGCTTCTTTGGACTTAGAAGGCAATTGAGAAGTAAAGTCCTCTCTCGAGCATGTAAAATCACCATCTATAAGACACTCATCATCCCGGTTCTCATTTATGGCGCTGAGGCCTGGACCCTGTCAAAGAAAGATGAGAGCGTCTTAGGATGCTTCGAGAGAAAAATTCTTCGGGCGATTTTTGGTCCCGTACGCATAGATGGAGAATGGAGGAGAAGATATAACGACGAGCTGTACGGGCTGTACAGCGACACTGACCTAGTTAGCAGAATCAAAGTCCAACGGCTTAGATGGCTAGGTCATGTAGAGCGGATGGACATCAACGCTCCAGCCCGGAAGGTCTTCGAATCCAATCCCGAGGGACGGCGCAGTAGAGGAAGACCGCGACTCAGGTGGCGCACCCAGGTGGGAGAGGACCTCAACCAACTTGGCGTGCGAAACTGGAGACAGCTAGCTAGGGACCGAGCTGGCTGGAGACGCTTGTTGGTTGAGGCCCAGGTCCGCCCCGGACTGTAGCGCCACCTTAAGTAAGTAAGTAAGTAAATGCAAGTCATTCGGAATTCGCCGCCCACTGGATTCACTTCCAGGTCACGACGATTCCAGAAGCTGCATTCAGCCACCCCCATATTCCATCTCGATTCGGACAAAAGTTGAGAAACAAAAAATATCGCAAAAATATGCTTCTTTTCAAGACTTTACGATCAATTCTTAAAAAAAAAGAAGGAAAAATGATTTTACGTTTGGGATTTGTAACCAAACTTGAAATAGGGTTCATCTTGAATTAAGTTGTTTGAAACTTAAAAGTCCATACGTCCATAAACATAGTTAAAGTTACATTAATTCAAGTTACAATTTAATAATTTGAGCAAAAGTTTAAGTAAAATATGATTTTATACAAATTATTAACTCTTATTATTGAAATTTTAGGTTGGGCCATTAGGCCATTCCTTCATGCAACTTTTCTGCACCCATTCACCAGACCGTCCATCTGGTTTGGTTTCACTGCCATGGAAACCATCCCATCAACCAATGCTACCTGTTAAAGAAAATAATAGTTTTCGCCACCACACTGAATGAGAGAACCGATAGTTGGCAAACCACGGTCGTCCCGCTCTCACGCAGTAAAGTGACAGTTCTAGGAAAGTGTGTTTTTGTTTTGGAAATAAAATTTCCGCAACAACTTTGTCTACGAGGGCACTGCTATAAAATTAGACCAGCGCCGAAATCAAACGAAGAATAACTCTTGCAAATCGCTGCATCTGTGGACTTAGAAGACAATTGAGAAGTAAAGTTCTTTTTCGAGCATCCCGGTTCTCATTTATGGCTCTGAGGCCTGGACCCTGTCAAAGTAAGTAGAGCGTCTTAGGATGCTTGGAAAGAAAAATTCTTCAGCTAATTTTTGGCTGGAGACTCATGTTGGTTACGGCCCAGGTCCGCTCGGACTTCAGCGCCACCGTAAGTATGTAAGCACAATTTCTCTTAACAGACTGAATAAATCACATTTAATTTGGAAATATGGCTGCTATCAACTGTAAAAGTTCAAAAGTTCCATTAACTACAAACTACTCTCAAAACAAATAAGTTAATATAGATACAAATCAATAATTATAAGGACCCAGACAGTAATTATTTACAATATAAATCTATTTTTATTCGATTCACATTACTCTCGATGCAAACTGAAAAAAAAGAACTCATAAACAAATAATTGGTATGATTTATGTTTTTTAATAAACGAATCAATAACCGAGAATAACAGTGATTTACACATTAGATGCTGATCCCCAATAGGGCTCGTACGTGTCCTTGTTCAACCCTTAGGTATAATTTTACATGAGGGTGTTTTGTTTTTTGTTTGAGTTGTATTTTTGTTTACTCAAATTTTTATCTGGTGGTTAAGGTACACAAAAACAAAGAGGTTAACCATAACCAAACCTTTTTGTTGAGCAAACAAATTTTTATTTTATTTCCATGTTTATCGTGTGTCGAAGTTAATTGCTCCTGTTGACTCCGCGCTGTAGTTTTGTAGGATGTATGTGTGCACTGCATGTTGTTTAAATGTTTTCATTTAGATAGACGACTAATTAAACACAAATATTTACAAATATTTTTATGCAACTGTGATCGAAAATCGGAAATGGAAGTAATATGCCCGACCAGAGCACCCCTCGTTCCATTTTCCACTCATAACATAATGCAGAACAATGCAGGACGCGAGGATACCTACCTATAGCTAGGAACTTTTTTTTTTAAATATATATAGCAACCTCCGATGGCGGACCAACCGGACGATGATGGCGAGACGACGCTACGCGACGTCGAGCTTTGCGTCGGACGTGAATGTGTTTCCAGGATCTGATTACTTGATTGTTTACAATCGAGCACAAAATTGCTGACGACTATCTCCTCTGAGGTTAATATTATTATTACAAAAATTATTTTATTGTTGAAATATTTGCTCTTATCAAGACCACTGGTACTCGTCACGCCCGCCAGGGGGATAAATAGTAAACAGCTTAATTGTGATTGTGAGTGTGTACTCTGAGTACTCTGAGTATATTGAGTGCTTGTGCATATGCAAATTTACAGCTTTGGCCAAAATAAAAGGAACATTTCGTATATTCAAGTTTTAATTATTTTCGTTTTAAGTCTTAACCCCGTCAGCTGAAAAAATCAATGATCAAATTTAGAGTTTAAAGACTAGGAAAGTGCGGTAAGGCATTAGGCACTCGCGTAGTACGGCTTAAGAACGGCTCGTTATTTGACTCTACGGCCGGAATTGGACTCGACGGTATACTGATGAGCATTCCTAGAAAAGCGAGTATTACGGTTGAAGTGTTTAAGGGAGGGATGTAGATGAAACCCAAACATCTTGCGGCATTTTCGGCGACATCGCGTATGTGTTCGTTGCCCTAGAGGTTGTTGGTGGTACACTTACAGAGAATATAGAAATGTTCAGTCTTATTGATGCAAGGGTGCCATCCATGGATAAAGCGGCAAGGTTTTAACGATACCAGACAGCAATGGGTTTTCATGTCATGCTAGAGGTCTTGGGTTCGATCCCTACCTGTGCCATATAAAGTTTTTTTACGGAAACTGCCACTTGCAAAGAATTGACAAATTCTCCAGTAATTCTTGTCATGAAGAGTGCTTTCTCAAATAAGCGGTTGGGATTCGGCTTTAAACTGTAGGTCCCCTCAATCTCTGACAACAATACTCGCACACAGGAATGCTTAAGAGTTGTTAGTCACTAAGCCCTAGTTCTCAACGGACTGTTACGCCACCTAATTGTTTTCTATTTGTATCATATTTTGTCGTTGCAGTTCTACTTCCGGAGAGATGTGAATGTGAAAACGAATGTGAGTACTATCGGCAGCGAAACAATGTATTGGATTAGAAGTTGCAGACAGGAGATCATTATTTAAAAATGAGAAAGAGTGTTGGAGAAAGGATAGAACCCTGGGTCATTCCAGGATTTATTTTGTGATTTCAAGACTTGAACCCATCGAATACTACTTGCATTAAACAATCCGAAAGGTAATTACTAATCCAATGAAGCAGGGATTCATGAAAACCGATATCACGCAATTTTAAAGCCAAACCTTATCAAATGCTTTTGAAATATCAAGTGCAATAATTTTACTTTCTCCAAAACGATGTAAAGATTTGCTGCACTGTTCGGTGATATTAACCATGAGATCACCAGTGGACCTATTGCTGCGAAATCCGGACCGACGGTCATTTAGAATCTTTCGATCCTCGAGATATTTCTTTATTCTTTTAAGGAAGTGACGTAAGTACAATCGGTCGGTAAGTAGACGGCGAAGAAGCTTCGCCTTTTTTGGGGATATGCTGGACAAATGCAGTTTTCCATCGGCTCCGAACGAGATATGAGGATTCTTACAGATGAAAAAGCTAACGCAGTGGTTTTGCAAGCTTTTATGAACACTTGTTCAGAACAATATTGGGGAAACCATCCGGACCAGCGGATTTATGTGTGTTTAGATCATTAAAGATTATTGCCATAGTACGAGTGCAAAAAAGGATTGGTTCTATAGAATCACTAACTACCTCAAGTACAGGCACAGTCATAACACTCACTTGAAACGTAGAATTGACGACGAACTGTCTATCAAAGAGATTAAAATAAATAAATTGGGTGGCTCAACTACAGTTTTAAGCCAAACCGCGAACGGCTAATTTGAGAAAGCACTTTTTATGACTAGAAATTACGAAAATTTGTCAACTTATCGCAAGAGGCAGTACCCGTGATGTGGTGTTAGAAGCTCAATTTTCCACAAAGGATAGACATATCATTCAATGCGACAGACAAATAATCAAAGAAAATTACATAAAGCTTTTTTGAAAAGCTCATATCTAGACTTACATTTATCAATGTTAGAAAACAGGCAATTACGAACATACTAATCAAAAAAGAGTTAAGATCACATTACAATTCCTTGCAGTCACGAGTACTTAAAATAGTTTTTAAAATGACACAATCTACATTAATGATGCACTTAGAGTACTACAATATAGAAGGAAATCGCTAACAAAATTAATAAAGAATAAAGGGCCTAAGTGACTACTTTTTGCGAAATTCAAGAGTTAACTTAAAACTTTTTTGATTCGCAAACATTTCAAAGTACAGAGTATGATATATCGAATAAATATTATTGAATCCATTTTACGAAATGTTTTTTAAAACTCGATCCAATTGATCTTTGCTTTTAAATGGGTCATTAAAGTTTTCCACTAGATTAATTAAAAAAGTAACAGTATAATGTTCTTTTGTTAAAACTTGGTCATTTGATTAAAGATAAATACATACTTATCCATAAATAGCAGACTCAAATATTATAGGAAACTACAAATGACTTACACAGTTTTTCGATAGTATACCGTCAAGACCTGATAAAAGTTCATGTATTGTCGGCATTAGATATTTCCCAAAGTTAAAGTTCATATCATTTAAGTAAGTACAACATATCAAAACGTCAAAGTCTTGTGCTATAACGTCAGACTTATCACAGTTTGAAGTATCACAGTTTAATGTATCACAGCTTAAAGTATTACATTTTGTAATTAATACGATTGAAGCCACTTTGAGAGAAGTTCTTAAAAATTTGACCGAAATGTTATGTTAATTTGTGTTAATGTTGTCTTTTAAATCCTCCATAAATCATTCAGCAACCCACCGTAAAGTGTAGTCGGGTCTGCATTTATTTAAGCATTTCTAAAAAATTAATTTGAATATATTTTTTAATGTAATTAAAACACTTTAAACTTGATATATTTAAAATATTCCCTTAATTGTAATGGATCTCAAAATTATTTTTACTTTGACACATTTTGATTTCAAAAAAACAAAGTCTGTGTTTTTAAGTTGTATTCTAAATACTTCGATCAAAATCTCAAGTGTATAATAGAATCTTATGGAACCATTGCAAAAAGTGGCAACTGGACACTTTTTCCTTTAAACTTTCCAGTTAAAATGGTCGCTACAAGAATATTTGCGGCCATCTTTTTGATGGCCAAACACTTAAAATTCAGAAAAATTCATGACATCTTTATTTGAATCGATAGTACGGTCCACATTATTTATTGCTTAAAGACTATTTCTTTCAAATGTTGATGTTGACTGCGCCTCAAGTTCATTCGATTAGCCCAATATTGGCATACTCTTTCTAACATTTCAGCCGGTACCTCACAAAAAAATGCTTCAATGCGTCAATTGAAGCGGGCTTGTCTGTATAGACTAGACATGAGCTCTACCATAGCCCCACAAAAAATTGACTAAAGGCGTAAAATCACACGATCTAGGCGGCCAATAGACCGGTCCCAAACGTGAAATAAAATGTTCACCGAACTCGCCTCTTAATAAGTCCATATTTGCGCATGCTGTGTTTTTCATGTGGCACCATGTTGTTGAAACCACATGTCATGCAAGTCCAGTTCTTGCATTTTGGGCAAAAAAAAGAAGGAAATCATTTCACGGTTGCCCGCATCATTCACAGCTACGTTACTTTCGCATCATCTTTGAAGAAGTACGGTCCAATGAAGCCACCAAACTGTGACTTTTTCTGGATGCATTGAAAGCTCTTGCAATGCTTCTGGCTGATATTCACTCCAAAATCGACAATTCTGCTTGTTTACGTACTCATTTAGACAAACATGAGCTTCGTCGCTGAACACAACTTTTAGGTAAAAAAGTGGAATTTCGGCTAACTTTTCAAGAGCCCATTCACCAACAATTTTAGGTTGCAGTACGTCGTTCAAATTTAATTCTTGCACCAGTTGTATTTTGAAAGGCATCACATCTTAATCCTTAAGCAAAATTTTCCACGTTGTTGAATAACAGAGGCCCAATTGCTGCAAACGATGGTCATCATTGACACTGGCCGATACAACTACGATATTTTCTTCAGTCCGCACTCTACGTAAGCGTGTTGACGGTTTAATGTCTAACAACGTAAATTTGTTGCGAAATTAAGTCACAATAGCCCTTATAGCCGCTTCAGTGGGTCGCTCAAACTGACCATAAATTGAAGAAGCGCGTGATGAACTTTTGTACAGGAGCACGCATTTTGATAAGAAAATTCAAAAATTTGCAAGAGCTATTTGTTAAATTATAAACCGAACTGAAGATGTTTGACAGAGAAACAAAACACGAAATAATAGCTAAGAAATCGCAATCGACATTTTTTACAAAACCCGAAAAACTACAAAAACAGTGCTAAGAAATGGTTTTCGAAACAAGTATTATAAGAACAAGGCCTATGCTGACGACGTTGCAATAGTAAGCACCCCCAAGTTCTCTCGGAACTCCTACAAAATGCCGTAAACAGGCTAACAAAATGGGATAAGCAATGTGGATTGGACGTCAATCCACATAAAACAAAATTAATACTCTTTTCGAGAAGGTACAAAATTCCTCAGATTAGCACACCCAATATTAGAGGAATACCATTAAGCTTTTTCGACCAAGCTAAATATTTAGACCTCATTTTAGACAAAAAACTAAATTTGAAGGCAAATATTGATGAAAGAGTAAAAAACGCTTCTGTTGCGCTTTTTACTTGTAAAAATGCAATAGGATCAAAATGGGGCTTCTCCCCAAAAATAACCCACTAGCTATACACTTCGGTAATCAGACCGATACTCATTTATGGAGTTGTCGTATGGTAGACCGCACTGGACAAGATGGTAAATCTAAATAAGCTCATCAAATGCCAGCAGTCAGCAGGTATGTGCATCACAGGAGCACTTCGCTCAACACCAACCGAAGCACTGGAAGTGCTTTTAAACCTAACACCTCTTGACATCTTCTCCAAAATGGTGGCAGCCAACTCATATTTGAGGCTTAGAGCCACCACTCAATGGAACAGTAACAATACTGGACATACTACAATTCTAGACAATTTCAGATCTGTCCCAAATCGCTTAGACTATACCACCCAAAAATGGTATTCGGTAAAAGCTTCCATGAGTCCATCCCTTCAAGATCCTCCTGGGAAGAAAAGAGACCCCTGGAAGACGATGCGGTACACTTCTATACAGACGGTTCAAAGACCGATTACGTAGTTGGAAGTGGTATCTATTCGGATGAACTGAATCTCAGTCTATGATACAGACTTTCCAATCAATGTAGTATATTCCAGGCAGAAGTAATGGCGATTAAAGAGGCACTATCCTGGCTCAAAGAAAACGTTATATCTTGCAAGGATATACGAATCTTCTCGGATAGCCAAGCCCTTCTTAAATCTCTCTCGTCTGTCTCCACAAACTTTCAAATAGTCCACGATTGCCGATCATCTCTGATTGAGATGACGGAACAGTTTAATATTCACCTCATTTGGGTTCCGGGCCACAGAGACAGAGGGAAATTGCAAAGCCGATGAGCTCGTCAAAAACGGAACACAAAAAAAAAAACATATGAACACTACTTGCTACATGCAAATATCTTCTGAAACAATATGCTCTAGAATCAACAAATGCTAGATGGTCACAGAGTACCACCTGCCTATGGCCAAGCATAGACTTAAAACTGTCAAAAGGCTTGATATCCCTGAGCAGAAAAAGTATTAGCTCTACAATTGGAGTAATAACAGGACACTGCCTCATAGGAAGACATGCTGTGAAGCTAGGAGTCTACACAAATGACTTTTGTAGAAGCTGCATGGACGAGGAGGAAGAGGAAACAGTCCTATGTACATGTCCAGCACTCTCCATTAGAAGGAATAACTTTCTCGGAAATCCCTTCTTCGATAACACCAGTGAACTGGCAACGATTGATACAAAGCGTCTCTCTAACTTTATTAAAAGTACGAAATGCTTTTTTAAGTTCATGACTCTCTCATGAGTAACCTCATTAGTGGTATCACAAGGGACCCTTGGGGTCCACGTGCGTCAGTGGCATCTGGACAACCTAACCTAACCTAACCTAACCGATTATAAGAACAAATAAAAGTACTGACTAAAAATGTTTTGATCTTAAGCAAATCCTTTTATTAATATTTGGTTGGACTTTTCGACAGCCTTTTTTATTTTACGTTTAAATAAAATGTTCAGCTCTTTTTGTGACCTATCAAAACAATAATAGTTTTTGGAAATCACAAATTAAGAACAATCAACGAAATATTTATTATTGAAATAAAATATTTAAATTTTAGATTATTGAAAGGAAAAGTTAACAAAAATTAAGTATTGTTCCCATTGCTATGGCCATGGGTGTAGGTATAAAGGTACCTACGCTTGTGTCCTCTTAATAATTTTTGCTATACTTTTTTTCCAAACCCAAAAACCTACCGAACCCGAGGATTTCATATTAAACACAATTATTATGTAGCTACACGGGTCTAGTGTATTTTGCAAAGTGCATATCCTCGATGTAGTTAATTAAGGTGTCCTTTGGGGCAAACTGAAAGGCAGACGAGATTTTGTTGTTTTTGTACTATTTTGAATTTTTTCATCGTGACTATGCACACACGGTGCGAATGTGGAACGTGCGTAATACACATAATTATAATTGTTATTAAAATTCTGTTGATACTAAAGAGCGATGGAATGTTTTTCATTTTTCATTTTTTATTGTTTTTTTCGCTATATTTTTTTCTTTTTTTTTTAATTTTTGTTCTTACAGGTCGTACATTTTTATGTGGTGATAATTTCGGGAAAAATGCAATATTAAAGCGATTATGATATTGAAATTGGATTTTAATGTAAATTTGAACAGACGAATAATAAAAAAATAGTAATGATTAAATTAAAATCGACGAAAAATAAATAAAAAACAGAGAATACAAATTATTATAGGTGCAAGATGGTGATGATTTATGAATTTTTATCATATTCATCGAAATTTAAAAATTGCTTTATAAATAATTATGATGATGCATAGGTACGAGTACTATTCGAAGTCGTTAAATATTCATGCGTAACCGAACACATTATGTCCCATAGTTTAAAGATTAAACACTAATCAACCAACCCTGCGTTGGTTCGTGAAAAAAAGTTCCGATTTTTTGTAAACTATTCTGTTGTAATTGAGATATTTATAAGTAGCAAAATCCAGACGATCAAATTATCGGATTGCCAAAACTAAATCTTATACACTTATAGTCGATTGGATTAGTTTTAATTTTTTTTTGGTGGCGACACAGTCCGTTGAGAACTAGGGCCTAGTGACTTACAACTCTCAACCATTCCTGTGTGCAAGTAATGTTGTCAGGAACGGAGGGGACCTTCAGTTTATATGCCGAATTCGAACGGCTTATTTTGAGAAAGCACCTTTTCATGACAAGAGTTACTCATGGAGTATTTGTCAGTTCCTCGCAAGAGGCAGTACCCGTGAAAACACTTTAGATGGCATAGGCTTTACCGATATGGCTGAAAACAGGTGGGTCGTTGGTAACAGCCAGGAGACGGACATAGGATATTGTTTATCCAGTTCGACAGCGTTTCCGTATGTTGACTTGATTGAGTAAAAATTCAATAAATGGCGCTATGTAAAGCTTCCAAACGTTTTATACAAGCTACAATTTAATAGCAAACCCACCACACGTTGCTCAGGCAATTGTTACTTTTTCAATTTTTGATATTACTTAGACTGAAGTTTATTATAGTGGATCTTATACAACCAAATACGTTATGTATAAACTGCAAAGACTTTCTGCACTGTTCTTCAAAAAAAAATTGAACGGATTGACAGAGTAATTGAATCATAACTGGGTCAGTTATCGGGCTACATTGACAGCCAAAAATATTGACGAAATTAACTTCCAGATACAACAGTTTTTACGAGGTAAACTGATATATTTTACCTTTTCTTTGTATGTCTTTCGAAAAGATATTGTTACTAACATAAATGATAGCGTAAATATTCCAACTGAAGTTTTAAATTCACTTCATACTTCACATAATTTGAACCCACCTTCATTATGGAATGGTTCACGTTTGATCATCAAAAAGATCAAGGCAAATATTCTTGAAGCAACCATTTTAATTGAAAAGTTCAAAGGAAAAGTGGTACTGTTGCGACGTATTGCAATGATACCGTCTTCCATGCCCTTTAGAAGATTACAGTTTTTAATTGGTTTAGCTTTTTCCTTAAGGCCAAACAATGTCTTTTAACTTCCCAGAGGAATTTATTGTAATGGTTCCGATTTGTAAAATTGAAAAAATTTACATTTTTTGACGTTTTAAGGTCCCTAGCGTCGAAATAAAAGATTTTTAAAAAAATGGCTGTTCGTGCGTGTAAACGTACGTTCGTACCTCCATACGTTCGCGACGTTTTTTTAGTCGTCCATAGCTCAAGAACCAGAAAAGACTTCGACTTCAAGTAAACTTTGTTATACAGATAATAAAGCAGAAAAATGCAGAAAGGGCTCTCAAGGTAATTGCGAGTGTGGATTTTTTACCACAGCAGTTTAAAAAAAGGTGAACGTTTTGTTTAACTCTAAATATCTCACGAACCAATGACGCTAGAGATTTGAATTAAATTTATATTATATTATATTGAATTTCGACTCAAATATCTTTCAAAAACTTAAGATTATTATATGTCTTCAAACTTATTTTATCTTATAGGAAATATTGTTTTCAACATTCGGTAAAATTTTGAAAAAAATTTAAGTGACAGTTTTTTAGGAAAAATTAAAACCTAAACAAAATACTTAATACTTTTTTTCTTTCAACTCAAATATCTTTTCAAAACTTTGAGATATTGGCCTAAAAGTACTTTTTTCTTTTAAAAAATATTGTTGTCAAAAACCTAAGTTGAATTATTCTAAACAAAATTAAAATTTCGAACAATATTTTGCATAGCTACGCTAAAACAGTTTGATTATAAAATCTATTTTTGTTAACGAAATTTTAATTCAAAAAACAATTTTTACCAAATTTAGTAGCATTTCTTAAAAATTTGTATTTATTGTATAAACAAACATAAACTGGATCCATGAAATCAATTTGAAGTGAATATCTTCGTATATCGAGAATCGTACTATTTTTGGCGGATTTTAATTTTTTATGAAAAAACTGTAAGATTTTTATAAAGAAATTACTGAATGTCAATATCAATATTTTCTGTGAGATAAAATTAGTTTAAAGCTAATATTTTTAATTTTTGAAAAGATATTTTAGTTGAAAGAAATTTTTACCAGCTTTTAGTATTGGTTTCTTTAGGTTTTTATTTTTTGTAAAAAATAGTCAATTAGATTTTTCTCATAGTTTTACCGAATGTTGAAAACAATATTTTCTAATTAATTAATTTAAAGGCAATATCTCAAATTTCTTAAAAGATGTTTGAGTTTAAAATTAATGTGTACCAAATTTTGGTATTGTTTTTTTAATGTTTTTATTTTTTGTAGAAAAACTGTCTGCTCGAATTTTCTATAAAAATATTTTTTAAGAAGAAAAAATTAATTTGAACCCAAACCTCAAGTTTAAAAAAATAAAATATATTTAAGTCAAAAGTCAACTTTTACTAAGTTTTAGTAATTTTTTTTAGGTTTTAAATTTTTTATAAAAAAAAACTGTCGGTTTGATTTTTCTCAAAAAGTTACCAGATGTTAAAGACGTTATTTTTGTTGAACAATTTTTTTTTATGTAAAATCATTTTTGTTTTTACAATATTCTAGGTTACAAATATTTCTTTAATTGGATTTTTTCCAAAAATGTATTTGTTTGGTAAAACTTATGGTGCACCACTTGATGGCGTCGGCCAACAACCAGGAAAGGTGTAGAAGCATTTCGAACTAAGTCCGGACCGAATACCAGATGTGAAAGAGATGACGGAGTCATTGTAAGTATGTGTACATTTTAGTAATATATGATTGCATCAGACGGAAATCCCCTTATAACATGTCTTTATCACGGCTCGAGTCGTTAGCTGTATTGATCGTACACCTCCTTTACAATCTTAAAAGTGTATATTTTTGTGTTCGCAATTTTAAGGGAGCTTTTTAGAATGGAAGTTTGTAGTGATACTTGAAGGCAAAATTAATTCCGTTATCGTTTATGTTTCCAGTCATCTAAGTCTTTGGACTTTTATCCTTCTGACTAAGTCTACGCCGCTGTACAGCCCTTGCAGCTCGTTGTTCCATCTTTCCTCCACTAACCTTGCTTGCATTCGGGACATAAGATCGCGCGGAGAACTTTCCTCTCGAAACGACCCAATTTAATTGTATCCACTTCTGTAGAATCGTATAGCAGGACGAGGTTGACGAAGGTCATAATATAGAGACACTTTGGTCGCTGTAGAGAAGGCTTCACTACTCTATTGCTTTCTAAGCCCTTAGCAAACAACGGTTAGCAAGAGTAATTCTTCGTTTGATCGCAGCGCTCGTGTTGTTTTCTGCGTTTATAGCGGAGCCTAGGTAGACGAAGTCCTTGACTACCTCAAAGTTACGTCTGTCGATGGTGATGTTTGGACTGAAACGTCGGTGTTGTAAGTCCTTTCTTGACTACAGCATGTACTTTGTTTCGACTCCATTTGCCGCCTCTGCCTTCATACACACAAAAGCCCAATTGAGACCTCGATGAGTTGTTCCGATTATGTCAATGTCATCAGCATATGCTAGTAATTGGACCGACTTTTGAAAGACAGTGAAAGTCTAGTGTTGACGTGGGAGCTCTGCACTATTCTTTCAAGTACGATTTTTGAAAAAATCGCATGACAGCGCACCACCTTGTCTAAAATCTTTCTTTACATCGATTAGTTCGGTGAAGTTGTTTCTAACATTTATGGAGTAGTATGAATTATTCCTGGTCATTCTGCACAAATGGAAGAATTTGGCAGGGATCCCAAAACTAGACATGGCTCTATACAGTTCATCCCTATAGATGTTGTCATAATATGTGGCCTTAAAATCGATATAGTGAATAGTGATGAAGGTTGTTGATTTGATGTTCATGGATAACTTGTAATCGTCCCTTTCTTTTTCTTTCTGGAAAAATGTATTCGGCTAACTAATATTAGAAAACGGGTAGATTTTTAAACTCGTGTGTCTTAGGATATAAGCATTACATCAATTTAGTACCTAAGGTTATAATTTTAGTTATAACCTTATCAAATCAAAAAAATAACTTCCCATAGGAGTACCCGTGGCAAGATGGTTAATGCGATGGACTTTCATGCGAGAGGTCTTTGGTTCGATTACTGCCTATGCCACCTAAAGTTTTTTCACGGATACTGCTTCTTCCGAGGAATTGACAAATTCTCCAAGAGTAATTCATGTCATGTAAAGTGCTATGTCAAATTTTCCGTTCAGATTCAGCTTAAAACTGTAGGTCCCTTCCATCCCTGACAACAGTATTCACACACAGGAATGGTTGAGAGTTGTCAGTTTCTAGGCCCCAATTCAAAAAGGGATTGTTGCGCCACCCAATTTATATTTTATTTAACTTCCCATAGAAAGTTATTGTATTGGGTCCGATTTTTCAAATTGGAAATGTTGACATTCCTCAACTTTTTAAGGTCCCTAGAGTCGAAATAAAAGATTTTTAGAAAGATTTCTGTGCGTGCGTGTGTACGACTTCAAACAATTTTTGTTATACAGATAATAAGACAGAAAGATGCAGAAAGGGCTCTCAAAAAAATTGCGTGGTGGTTTTTTACCTTAGCAGTTTGAAAAAAAGTTGAACATTTTGGTTAACCCTAAATATCTATCGAACCAAAAACGTTTGAGACTTGAATTAAATTTTATATTATACATTGTAACGTGATATCAAAGAAGTTTATTTTTTGAAAAAAATCCATTTAACGTGTTTTTGTATAAATCAAAAAAACTGACAAAAAATTTGTCACCTCTAAAATTTTACGACTAAAATATGATTTCATCTCCAAAACAATTTTGTGCAACGACGAATAATGGTTTTGACATCTGATAAAATGTTGAGAAAAATCAAATTGACAGTTTTTTTACAAAAAATATAAGCCTAAAAAAAATAATAAAAGTTGGTAAAAATTGATTTTCGACTCAAATATCTTTTCAAAACTTTGAGATATTGGCTTTAATTTAATTTTATCTTTCAAAAAATATTGTTTTTAACATTCAGTAAAATTTCGAAAAAATTCGAATAGACAGTTTTTTTACAAAAAATAAAAGTCTAAAAAAAACTATACTGAAACTTGATAAAAATTTACTTTCGACTCAAATAGCTTTTCAAAATATAAAAACATTGGCTTCAAACTTATTTTATTTCACAGAAAATATTGTTTTCAATATTCTGTAATTTTTATATAAAAATCCAACATAAAAATAAAATCTACACAAAAAATACGCAAATTTGGTAAAAATTGATACGAGTACATACGGGATGGGAAGTTATCAGTGTGGGTCGCATCCCAGCCTCTTTTTTTTAATTGGATTCGGATTGAATGGTGCGGTGTAAGTAAGTTGAATACCTTTATTGACATAGCAAGGTATTGTTGAAATTTTGTCAAAAACTTCACTTTTCTTCTTCATGTAATATATTTTAAATACACGAGAAAAATTATCAGTACAAGCGATGAAGAATATGGAACCATCATGCGCCACTTTACTCATTGGACGGAATTATTGGAATGTTTTGATCGGATTTCCTAACGTGGTGGATATGGTAAACACGTCTATTTACCAAGATTCACAAAATTTGATAGCTCTATTGATATCTAAGCCTAACAATCAAATGACGGGCAAGAGCATCGCCGCGGTCCGTGAAAGTGTACAGCAGAGCCCGAGGCAGTCTGTTCTCAAAAATTGCGAATTTGGAAAAACTTTAGTAATGATTTAAATAAGATATTTTCTGAGAAAAGGAGCAAATATTCAGATTCCAAAGAAGAAATCTTAAATAGATCGTCAATTTAATAATAATGAGAAAAAATAATTTTGTATTTTCTTAACAAAAACTAGACTTTTCTTTAAAATTCCTGAAACTAGTCCTTATTTTTTTTGATTGTTAGATTTTCTTTACATTTCTTTTTCTTTTAAAATTGAGTATCTTTTAAATACAAAACCTTTTGAGTTCTTAATAAATTCAAGAAATCCGCTTTTTAAGATGAATTTGCTTGGAATGCTATATAAATCGCATCTATAGAAATGGCAACAAAAACAAAATATTATTTTTCAAAAAACATACGCCAAAACAATTTCGAATATTTGTGCATGAAACGCAGTACTATTGTATTTGATCTATTAAGATTCTATTATGTTTTTGAATAAGGTGGGCATTGAAATCTAAAAATAACTTACAAATATTTCCTCCATTTTAATTTTAATTACAATTTACATTTCTAATGTTATTTATTTGATTTTACTACATTAAAAAAACCGTTTCTTGAGAGTTTGTTAGTTTCTACAAATAATTTTTATATTAAGTGTATAACACATCATTAAAAAAAAACAGAATCAATCAACGTGGGAGGGAATTTCAGATACAAAGCCATAGACAATTTAATAGTATTATTTTAAGAATTGACTTTAGGGCATAAAATAATATTCAAGTAAAACACGCAAACACAATGGTTTTGTTGTTAATTGAAAAGTGTTTTCAACCCAAAATCAAATTCTTTTAAGTTGTTTTAAAAATTCCTTTAAATATAATTTATACTCAATAAATTCCTTAAAAAATTTCGAGCATTTTAGTTGATTTGTATTTCAAAATTGTTTGGAAATTTGGTTTTGGTAAATTACCCAACTGGGAATAGAGGCGATTTGGCTATTTATATGCTTAGAGTGGAAAACCTAATTATATCAGAGTTTTTGAAATACAATTTGTTGTAAATGCTTAAAATCTTTATTAGAAAAGTATGCAGCAGCTCTGCACTCAAAATACGCGAGAAGGATCCATAAAACATAATTCTTTTGAATGGAAATGAGAGCAGTCATTATTTTCCATGAGTTAAGAAAAGTTTTTAATTTTAAATTTCAATAGAGATCTACACTTTGATCTTTAAACTGGCTTCGTTTGGAGTATCGCAAAAGCTCCTAATAAGGTATTTTAAATTTCCGTCATCTTCAAGTACAGCAGTGTAGAATGA
The DNA here is from genome assembly GCF_945859685.1 of Eupeodes corollae. Taxonomy (NCBI): domain Eukaryota; kingdom Metazoa; phylum Arthropoda; class Insecta; order Diptera; family Syrphidae; genus Eupeodes; species Eupeodes corollae. The sequence continues at coordinate 47,991,008 of NC_079147.1, forward strand.
TTTAAAGTTGTTAGAGAAGTTTGATATTTCTTCAATAGCCTCATAAGGATGCATCTCACCCTTATATTATTTGCCCGGTTAATTAAAGATGTTGGTAATATTCTTCCTGCTTGAGTAAACTTTGCGAGATATTAGATTTTGATATCAACGTGGACGATAACTTAAATATCTGGGAGTATTGCTGTCGTATACTTGAAAGTTATCACTAAGTATAATGCAGCCAAGATTTTTTGCAAATTCTAACATTGATTTTGGTCCAAAATATTTGTATTTATTTTATTGCAACAGTCAATAGTTGTATGTTTTATAGAATGCAGACTTTTCGAATCAGTCCTTTTGATTATTATGCAACTAACCGTTGGTGTTTCTTGAAGCAACTATTGGTATTACCCTTTTCTACATCAAGATAATCTGAGTGACCTCCAATTTATTTGAAAATTTCAATTGCTAACCTTGATTATTTAACTTTTCGTAACTTATTGTCTTAAGACTAAATTAATATGATATTTAGAAGCTGTTCTTGACTCAAGCTGATAGTATTAACTGAAAGGGAACACAAATGGCCGTTACAACAAAACAAAAACCTTAGATGTATTTTTTGACTATACCTTTAACCTTATGCCAAAGATATATCTTTTGAATAGCAGAGGTCCAAGCTTAGACTCTTGCAGTACTCCAGCAAAAACAATTTTTATTTTCAAACATTCTTGGACGCTGTTATTTTTGGAGACTTGGAAATATGTACACTTCGCGTTACAAGCAATTTTGTATTTATTTGACGATATTTTTAAAACCCTTAGGTTTTTTTGAAAAACGAAAATTTGGAATGAATTAAGTTTGTATTTGAAACAAAAATTTTGGATTTAGTTTATAAATACAAGTACTTTTTTTTGCGATTTTTCCGAAGAAGGTCCTAAAAAGTATGATTTAAGAAATTAAGACATCTTTTTTGACCCATGCCCCTGCCTATCATCAACTAGTATTCTCACCCCCCCTGGAGATTGGGTTCCAACCACAGTGGAAATTTGTTGGGGGCAGCAACCGAGAGAAGGGGAGAGGTGTTTACACTAAGGCACCTCTCCTTATCCAGACGGCAGCGGAGGAATTCCCGAGATGGAATCAACAGTTCCAGTTTAGTAAACACCTAATAGGGTTTCTACGGCTTATTTGGAGCCCAGGCCTATAAAGAGCGGTTTATCCGGCTCCACGTCCATGGAGTTATACTAAGGATCTGGCCCTCTAGGTTGGGAGTTGTGCCGTCGGGGTGACTTCCTGGCCACGTAAAAACCCCATAGTTGCGAGGCACCAACAAGCCTCGGATACGGACTGATTTAATGTTGACAACCAACGCAAACGAATTAAGGACAACGAACTTCAGATATGCACGTGGAATGTTAAGTCCCTAATCAGACCACGTGCGGTCGAAGAATAAGCGGAGGCCCTAGACTGCTATGAAGCAGACATCACCACCATCCAGAAAATACGATATGATGGACCGATCAAAAAGAGGATGAAAAACTGCGATATTTTCTATGGTGACCGCTATCACGGCTTTGTCATTGGAGCCAGACTTAAGCAAGAAGTCTTAAGCTATAGGTGTATCAATGAATGCCTTATGAGCATACGCATCAAGGCTAACTTCGGCAACATTAGCCTGATATGCCCGCACGACCCAATAGAAGAGAAAAATGACAACACCAAAGATATGTTCTTCGAGCTCTTAGACAAAACATATGAGCAGTGTCCTAGCTACGATATCAAAATTATCTTGGGCGATTTAATGCCAAGCTATGAAGGGAAGACATCTTTGGTAAAAACAGCCTGCACAACAACACTTCCGACAACGGATTCAGGCGCATAGATTTTGCTGCGGGGCGAAACGTCATGGAAATTTGGAAAAATTGAGATTATCACGTTTTATTCCTTGAATTTCGTTACTTTTATGTCCCATGTCTTATGATTTCGAATTAAGCGATTGACAGTAATAACTTTTGGAAAATGAATTTCTTTATTTTGAAGTAAAATAATTGAGTGCGGATTTATCACAGTTGTTTGAAATTTTATATGCAGTAGCTCAAAATATAGAAAATGTTGTCTTTCACAAAACTAGTTTGTAAAATTTGGTTTTTTGACCGTTCTACACATATTTTTTTGGTCACTTTTTTTGGTTGACTTTATAAATTGTTGAATGTATGTATATTGGAAATATTTCTTTTATTTTACAAATTTAATTTACAGACTGACGATTTTTAGGCGAATTCTTAACTTTCACCTTTTAAGTGTGCCTTACGACCAGAAATCAATAAATGGTATATAGAAAAATCGTACGAACTATGTGTCCGGCCTGTTTACCTTTAAACCGTGCGTCTGTTAATTTATTTTAATTAGCCGTCCATTTCATTATATTATTTTAGTTTCCTTTGATAATAAAAAACAATGAAATATCACTCAAATAATATTAAAAGCTCTAAGAATTTCTTAACATAGATTAAATTAATACACTTTTTCAATAATTTCGAGCATTATCTTAACTTTTTTATTAACTATTTCAAGTTATGTTCCTTAAATCTGTCTTAAAAAAGTTTTAATAAAACTACATTCTAGCAAAAAGTTCAGGATAATGTTTTAAAGCAGACACAACAATGAAACCGTTTGAGTACACTATCTTTTAGAACAGGACTCAAAATAAAGTACCCATGTTATGATATTTGACTACCTATTTCCGCATAAATTTTGAAAAGGAAAAATGTTATTAAATTAATGCAAATTTAGTGTAAAATGGTCTTTGAAACTGTGTATAGTGATGTGGTCCCCCCTAAGAATTCCAATATAAGTTATAGATGCGAAAAGAGCGAAGTAAATTCTTTAAATTTATCATATTCCCTTTTCCCTGTCTTAAAATAAATAAAAGATTCTTTTCTTCTTCCTGATTTTCTCTTCCAGCTAAAAAGATAAAGATGATTATTTGAATATCTCTGGTTTATGACTTTATTCTTCTTCTTGTTTTTTTTTTTATTTTATTTGTCCTTTTTGTTCCTTCATCGCCTTGCGCTGCCGCCATCGCCTTTTGCGATAGTAGTTTTAAATTGTTGCCGCTAACTACTCCCAGATACTATCTTCAACTCTAGATTTGTTGTCACAAATGTGAAGATGAAGATGCAAAATCTTATTTCATACTCGTTCCTTCATACCTAGAAGTATCTTTTTCACACAAAGAAATTTGCCAGAGGTAGTAGATAAATAAAGAAATGAAAAAAAAAACAAGAAAGGAGAAAGATTGGTTTTATGAAGCCCTTTGATTACTTTTTTTCTGTTGGGTTTTTGATAGAGCTATCCAGTTTCATTATATGAAGCGGAGACTTCTTCGACGCTCTCTTTATGTAGTTTATGACAAATTCTTTGAAAAGTTTGAACGAAAATTCATGTTTCTTCTTTTTTTTCTTTTTTAAGTTTTTTTGAGATTTTCATAAAAACGTTAAATTACAACTAAATTCTTTTGTATAAGTTGCGATATTGAATTTAGTACAAAGAGCTAGTTCCGGGGGTGAAGCTTTTTTTAAAATATTCATTGTACATAGTTGCCACTGGCAGGACAATGGTCAGTTTAAAAATTTTATTTGAAATATTTTGGTCATAATAATTGAAATTCTGAGTACATCTAAGGGAGTGTTTTACAGCGTAGTATATTGTTCATTTTAAGACATTCAAAAGAATACCTTTAAAATCTTTCCTGGAGGAGGTATTCGATATCACTTTTGTTAAAAAGATGCGACCCTCAATGATGATTTCCTGTTCGATAAATCTAAATGTTTTACAAAAGTATTAATAACGACATTTTGTATGAGATGAAAAAAAAATAAAAATAGTCTTTTTTTGTTCTCAAGATATTGGAGTCGAAAACAATTTTTATTTGTTTTTGTAGATCTAAGTTTTTTGGAAAAAATGGTGTCAATTGGATTTTGCATCTTTTTCAATTGATTTAATTACTAAAGGTTGGCATTAAGTATTATAAGATGATGTTTTGATGTCCATAAAACAAGGTTCTAGATAACACAGCAGTATTTCAAGATTGGCCTTACACTTACATATGAGATACAATTTTGAGGTTTTGATACAATCGATAATGGAATTTGCTTAGGTCACACAAAATTCAATTAACAAATTTAATTTTAATTTATTTTGTTACAAATTTAAGTTTAGGGTCAAAAATGACCTCTTCGCCCTAACTTTTTCTAAAACTTGGTTCTTTACTTTGTAGTCGAAGATAATTTGATAGAAAAGTTGCGACAAAAAAAAAAAAAAACTTTAAAATTTAAGGACATTTAATTATAATTGGCTTATTGTGCAACACTTGGATAATTTTGAAATATTGTTTTGTAAGTCACTTACTTACTTTCTTAAGGTGGCGCTTCAGTCCAGGTTGGACCTGGGATTCAACCAACGCGTTTCCAGCCAGGCTGGTCCCTACCTATAGCTGTTTCCAGTTTCGCACGCCAAGTTGGTTGAGGTCTTCACCCACCTGAGTGTGCCACCTGAGTCGCGGTCTTCCTCTACCGCTCCGTCCCTCGGGATTTTATTATAAGACCTTCCGGTTTATACCGTTGATGTCCATTTCCTTTGCATGACCTAGCCATCTAAGAAGTTGGACTTTAATTCTGTTAACTAGGTCAGTGTCGCTGTCGTCGTTATATCTTCTCCATTCTCCACTCCTCCATTCTCCAACTATGCAGACGGGACCAAAAATCAACTACAGCATTTTTCTCTCGAAGCATCCTAAGACGCTCTCATATTCTTTGACAGGGTCCAAGGCTCAGCGCCATAAATGAGAACGCTAAATGAGAAAAATGAGAACCGGGATGATGAGTGTCTTATAGATGGTGATTTTAGATGCTCGAGAGAGGACTTAACTACTCAATTGCCTTCAAAATCTAAAGAAGCAGCGATTTGCAAGAGTCATTTTTCGTTTGTTTCAGTGCTGTTCTCATTGTCTGTGTATATAGATGTGCCTAGGTAGACAAAGTCCTTAACTACCTCGAAGTTATAGCTGTCCATGGTGACGTTTAGTCCAAGACGTCGTTTTTCGATGTCCTTTTTTGATGACAGCATATAATTTTACTTCTTCGCTCAGAAACCCACCACCGAGATCACGCTTTGATCTTCCAACTATGTCAATATCATCTGCGTTTCCGAGTAATTGGATGGACCTTTGGAAGATTGTGCCTCTAGTGTTGATGGTGGAGTTTCACACAATTATTCGCCTTTTCTAAAACTTTTTTGAAATCAAATGCATCGGTGAGATCTTTTTCAACCTTCGTCATTCTGCACAAATGGATAAGTTTGGCAGGGATGCCAAAACTAGATATTGCTGTTTAGAGCTCTTCCCTGTCATCCGCGGCTTTAAAATCTATAAACAAATTGTGTGTATCAATTTGAAGTTCGTGGGTTTTTTCCATGAGCAGCCGTAGTGTGAATATTTGGTCGATAGTGGACTTTCCTAGTCTGAAGCCACACTGATAAGGACCAATCACGTTGTTAACGAACGTCTTCAGACGTTCACATAATACGGCAGAAAGGATCTTATATGCAATGCTGAGGAGACTGATCCCTCTGTAGTTGGCGCAATTTATAGGGTCTCCTTTCTTAGGTATCGGGCAAACTATGCTGAGATTCCACTCATCGGGCATGCTTACGGCATATTTTGCAGATGAGTTGGTGCATGCTCCCTACCAAGTGATCGCCTGCTGCTTTAAATAGTTCGGCAGCGATGCCGTCAGCTCCAGCAGTTTTGTTCGACTTCAGTTTAGTTATAGCTAAGTTTACTTCGTTTAGGTCAGGTAGGAGGTATTGTGGATCTGCGTCGCATAGGTTGAGTGGTTTTACAGCGGAATTCGATTTGCCATCGCCGTTATATAATTTGGAGAAGTGGTCTTTCCATATTCTCAACATAGACTGATTTAACTGATAAAATTTTAATTTTGAAAAAAAAAGAAAAATAATAATAAAAAAACATAGAAATATCGTTCCAATTGAATGTACTGAATACTTTTTAGTTTATGGTTATTTTCTGCTTTACGTTGACGTTTATACGCTTTGAAAAATTCAATATATATAACTCAATGGTAGTTTTTAAGGGCTGATGTAGCATGTGTACCACACCTAAACTTCAATTGAGGCTAATTGATCAACCAGTCAATTTGTAACGTACCCACTTGGGTGTAAATCTCTCCTTTCCTTACTACCATTACAACCTCGGGCTACAGGCTCCCGGGGCTGATCCTGGCAGCAGAAAGGAGATTGTGTCCAGGCCACGGTAGCTTGGCATGCTTGCATTCGCACGAACTAGCTCGCCGACGGGAGGGTTCTTGCTACCGCAGCACTAGACGGATGACCCTCTGAGAATTTGCCCACCCTTTGTATCCGACGGATACCACCTTGGATACTACAACCTCCAATTTATGTAGTAGCCCCTAACTCACCCTTTTGCTCCGCCAAACGCACCTTACTTCATGTGCGTCAACTCCACCCCAGTCCTAGAGTATCTAGCCGGCCATCCTAGCTAGAAGTAAGAAAAAAAGAAAACAAACGCCTTCCCAAATCAAAAAAACAATCGAAAATTTAGTTCAAAAAAAGACTATTTCTCTTCTATTTTTGAAACGTTATAATAATGATCAAATTATTTATTAAAACTTAATCAAATTTAATAAAAATACAATA
>NC_079147.1:47997921-48019512 GCF_945859685.1 Eupeodes corollae
ACTTTCCACTTTCACTGGGAACAATTTTGAGGGGTACGGCTACAGCTGCTGCTGCTGCGGCGCTGCTGATGAAGATGATGATGGGCAGAGGTAGGTTTATATGTATATTTTTCCCTTAGGGGTCTCTGAACACGGGTTAGTAGGTATTTTCCTTTTTGAATGCACGGTCACAGTAGGTACATATATATATGTATTTTTTCTTTTTCAGGGGTCACTGAGCATGGGTACAAATTGTATGTATATATATAGATAACTTTTTTTCTTTTTGGAGGCACGGGGCACAGATAAGTATGATTTTTTTGTATATATTTTTTTAAGGAGGTACACTGCACAGGTAGATATTATTATCGGCAGTTATATTTTTATTCCTTATTTTATTATTAAAACTTTCACTGTATTTTCTTTTTAAAATTAAATTTTTGTTTTTATGATCACCTTAATCCACTTCACTATTAAAATTTTTAAGTGTACTTTTTATTGCGTTTACAGCGATCGTCTCGAGTTTCTATTCCTTTTTTTTTTTTTCGCGGCTTGCCCGTATCACAACCTATTATCGAATAACTTCCTTTTTTCAAATTACAATTATTGTTACTCATAGCCATGGTTATGCTCCGCTCCTTTTCCAGTACTTTTTTGGCTATTTTTACCGTCAACAGTTTCTTGGCCAACGGTCCTGTTATGAGGTTACTGTGCCCTAGCGGAGGTCTAGGCAGTGGTCTGATTAAAAAACAGTGCATCATATGGCCTGATGGATGAGGTGTTGTTTAATAGGGTGGCGTACGAATGGTCGACAAAAAAAATGTCGACTGGCCAACTGAAAACTTTACAGACTCTTAAAATGTCAACTGAAGCAGGTTGATAAAACGAATGATGAATGTAAGCTTTAACAGTTATCTGAGATTTCACATGAATGCGGCGAATGTAAGCATTAACAGTTAACCGAGAGTGACTTGTTGATCGACAGTGACAAAGTGAATGATGTTCACATGCATGCGGCGCCGCATGCATGTGAACATCATTCACTTTGTCACTGTCGACCTTTTACTAGTCGATGTTTTCAAAATCGACATTATAAGAGTCGGCATTTTGTTCGGTCGGTATTTTTATCAATCAACTTTTCGACAATCGACATTATAATGGTCGACTTTTTCAAATCGACATTTTAAAAATCGGCAAATCGTACCCAACCCTGTTTAATATTTTATTGTTTTTCGATCGTGTAGTTTTTTTCATAAACAGTCGTGAGCGGCGAATTAGACCAATTTATTATTATTATTATTATTATTATTATTATTATTATTATTATTATTATTATTATTATTATTATTATTATTATTATCATTATTATTATTATTATTATTATTATTATTATTATTATTATTATTATTATTATTATTATTATTATTATTATTATTATTATTATCATTATTATTATTATTATTATTATTATTATTATTATTATTATTATTATTATTATTATTATTATTATTATTATTATTATTATTATTATTATTATTATTATTATTATTATTATTATTATTATTATTATTATTATTATTATTATTATTATTATTATTATTATTATTATTATTATTATTATTATTATTATTATTATTATTATTATTATTATTATTATTATTATTATTATTATTATTATTATTATTATTATTATTATTATTATTATTATTATTATTATTATTATTATTATCATTATTTTTATATATTATTATTATTATTATTATTATTATTATTATTATTATTATTATTATTATTATTATTATAATTATTACTAGGTACTATTTATTATAAGGTGGTATTATTTTTATTGTTGGTATTATGGTTATCAGTGTATTATTATTAGGATTATTATTACTTGTTGATTATTGTTATTGTTCCCATTATTATGACCAATTCTATATTGTTATTATATTATTATGGATTATTATGCTTTATTATTATGTATTATTAGTATTATTGTTATTTTATGTAATGATATTATTATATTATTATTTTGGGTTCCTACAAATTTAATCGTCGAAATGTGCGTACAACCGTTTCAATCGTGCAATAATTTGAACAAACCGTTGCTGTAAGAGATGTGAAAACACCATTGCGTGCTTGTTCTACAGAAGATAATGCTGCTGTTTGAGATAGTGTGGCTGAAGATCTGTCCACCTCAACTCGTCGTCGTCGTGTCCGACAATTACACCTCGTTCTCTTGTCGTTGATGAACATTATGATTAATGTCTTACATTTTACTATTACAAGTTACAATTAACTAAAAACTAAACCCTCTTAACCATTTCAAGCGTCATCAGTGGTCAGAATAGTAACAAGAAATGGCAACATTGGATGATCAATTTTCGAAGAATATCATCTTCATGTGATGAGGCACATTTTCTCTTAAGGGGATTCGTCAATAAGCAGAATTAACACATTTGGCCGAATTATAATCTAAAAGCAATTTTCGAAAACAAATGCACCCTAAAAGAGTGACTGTTCGGTGCGGTTTATTGATTGGCTGCTTAATCGGGCCGTATGCTATCGTGAGATGATAATGAACTTTTTTCTGGCCAGAATTGGAAGATATGGATGTAAACTATATGTGCTTAAAACAGGACTGTACCACTTAAAATACAATGGTCATGGTAGCGATGTTAATTCTCCAGCAATATCCTGTGATTTGAGACCGTTGAACTTCTTTCTTTGGAGGTGTACTGCAATAAGCCAGCAACAATTTAAGAACTAAGGGATGAGATAATTCGGCACATAAACGGCAAAGTATATCAATTATGTTTCAGCGTCATCGAAAATTTGGACCCCACGAAGGGGTTGTGCCACCGAGTTTGGGTGGGCATTTGGCTAATATTTTTTTTTAAATGACAGTAGTTTTCTAAATTATTTGTGTCTTATTAAAAATCAACTTCGGCCTTAAAAATTTAATCGGTCTTAAGAATTTTTATTTCTGGTTTTTATCTTTCATTTTCAGCAAGATATTCGAGTCGAACACAACTTTTTACCTACTTCTAGCAGATTTGTTTAATATTCTTATTTTTTGCAAGATAACTGCACCTTCGAAACGTAGAGTAATTTCATTTCTTTTAATTTTACAAATTAGACCGATTATAATTACTATAGAAAGTTATTAATTAAACCACTTACCATTAAAACGATCCACCAAACCATATCTGGAGATGTCCTATTAGAACTCGGAGCGAAAAGCAAAAACAAGACAGCTTTTGGAAATTCCATTCCGACTCCATTACAAATACTTAGATAGGAGTAACAGCAAAGAATGCCATAAAAAGAGCGAGTGCAAAAACCTATACATGCTGCCTCTGCACCGAACTAGAAAGTCCACCTCGACTGGATCACGTCCTAGGAACAGGAAGCTGCCAAGTTTTTAAAATGGCACTTGAAACGGCCAAAAAAACGTCGGGCACAGCATTTGAAAAAATCGAGAACTGGAGAGTAATCGAGGACTATACAGGTAGCGACCACCAGTACATAGTTTTTGACCTGAAAGATAACCGATGAACCACGCTCTAAAAGGTGGAACTTAAACAGGCTTAAAGAGGATGTTTTTAAGAGAGTGATCGAGAAAGAGTCAGATGCTGTGCTGCAAGTACAGAACCTACTGAAACCAAAGCCGAAGCAACCATGCAACTAATTCGACTTGCCTGTGACTCCCCAATGCCTCGAATGAGAGGTGCCGACAGAAAAAGAGATCCAGTGTACTGATGGACAGAGGAGATAGCTGCGTTACGCCAAAGATGTCTACAACATCGACAAATAGTCACCTGAAGGAGAAACGCTGAACTTGTGGAGGACGCCATAGCGGAGAGAGCCATTCATTTGAGCAAGAGAAAGAAAAGGGAAGTTATACACCGTGATGTTAATAGCGAGCCCAAGGGACTAGGCTATAAGATCGTTACGCGTAAACTCGGAGCTCAGATGAAACCCCCAATACTAAGCGAAGAAAAAATTAAGCTCATTGTCAAAACACTATTTCCAACTCATCCTGTCAGGCCACCTGACAACACAACAGTCCAAAAACAGGGCATCCCTCTTTGTAGCAAGAAGGAGTTGAGCATTGCTGAGCAGTCACTTCAAAACAAAAAAGCCACTGGTCCCGACAGAATCCCCCCAAAAGTCCTGAAAGCAACCGCCAAAGCATGCCCTCATTTTCTGCTGAACATTTTTAACAGCTTCCTTATAGAAAGCCTCTTCCCCAAGAACTGGAGAAAACAACAGCTAGTGCTAATCAGCAAAGGGAAAGGAGACCCAGATTCCCTATCGGCATACATCAGATACAAAGATCGTCTTGCTCGCAGCGCTGGATGTTCGAAATGCCTTGCATTCGAATGGAGATTCCACGTTCCTGCCTATCTTCTTGATATAGCGAAGAAATATCTCAGGGATCCAGAGCTGATCTACGATACCGCCGAAGGCCAGCGAAGGCCAGCGAAGGAAAGAAGTCACATCTTGGGCATCAAATAAAGGCAGCAATGGAAATAGCATCAAAAACTACTACATCACTGAACTTGGGGGGACCAACGGCCAGTAAGCGAAAGTTGCTGATGGCGTAAAAAGCATTTCATTCTTCTGTACGGCAGCGACGCACTTAAGCAGGAGAAGCAACAGAAGCAGATGGCAGCAGTACAAAGACGCGGAGCTATACGTGTGGCAAACTCTTATCGAAAGGTGTCGAAACCAGCTGTCCTTGTAATAGTGTAATAGCTGGAGTGACCCTTATCGATCTCCCAGCGACAGAAAGGAAGTACGTCTACGGTAAAAAAGCGGAAATGGGAGTAGCTGCGGCAGCAGAAGAGGCTTAACAGCTGACGATACAGAAGTGGCAAGAGCGCTGGTGCGCAGAGAGCAGAGAACGATGGACGGTGAGGCTGATCAGAAATGTGATTGAGTGGAAAGACCAGAAAATCACGGTAAGGTAAATTATTACATCACTAAGATACTCACCGGACACGGTTACTTCGACGCATTTCTCCACAAGATCGGGACTCACAAGAACACGATGCACAACATATTTTCTTCGTGTGCAACAGATGGGCATCACAAAGAGAAAAACTGGAGAGAAACATTATCACAATAACTCCAGAGAATAAAATCCAAAAGATGCTAACTTGCTTACTAGCCAACATCATTGGAATATGATCTGTAAATACACCAAACAGGTCCTCAGAATCAAGAAGATGGAAAAAGAACAGTTCCCAACCTTTCATAACCTATTAACCTTCTAACCAAACAAAATCTAACCTAACCAATTTCAGCTAACGTTACCTAACTTCACCAATCAAAAACAAATTTAAACTAACGTAACCTTACTAATCTAACCTACCTTAACAAAACATACCTAGGCTAGAAAAGATGCCGCTACAAGATGAGAGCCCAGAATGGGCGGTACAACATAACCATCTCTTGAAGAAATGCAATCCCGTGGTCATGAAGGGGGATCTTCAAGACACTTTTGGAGGTTCAGCCGGTATGCCATTATAAGGTTTAAATCACTTGGTGAGTCCCGTGCGTAAAGCATTCTCATAAAACTGCATATCTATGATATAGAAATGCGTCAATATTCGGTTCCAGAAAAAAGTTCGAATGTAGGTGGTTCTATAAAAGGAAAAATATCATTTGACCTATACAATATCTGAAGATGATTGACCTTATTTCGTTATCTAAGCCCTTCACCACTAAATACGTCCTAAAAAGCGAGACAATGTATGTGAAAGTCACTTCAACACGAAAATATTAAACACAAATTTCAACGACCATATCCTTAAAATAACTCCAGATTCTTTGTAGTCCTGAAGTTGATCTTCTTAACTTTTTTGGGGAGATTTCCCTAACATTTTTATGCATACACAATTTAACTTGCATCAAAGCTCTTAACCCTATATTCCCTCTTATACCACAAAAGGTTCCTCTTATCAATAAACAAATGAAAATTTAATCAAATTTACTTTGAAGTGCAATTCTATATAATGCTCAAAGGCTTGAAAATGAATCAAACCCCTGCACCACCTGTCACTTTATAATTCCTAACACACATTACACATCACATAGGTAGGTTAACCTACATTAAGATAAAACTATATACGAATAAACCGCATCCTTTTCAATATAATATAAAATACTTAAAAGGACCAAAACAAATGAATGAGAATGTCTTGAAATTCTTGATTGAAATATTACCAAAGCATCTCTCTTTAAAGCATTTCAATCTAACCGCAAGTAAAATTAAAATCAACCTCTGGAATTCAATTAAGGTTGACTTTTCTATATCGGTATATAGATTATAGGGTATGGAGGCATATAGACGACGAAAAATCCTCTTCGTCCTTGCCTATCCTATATAAGTCCCCCTTATTGAAATCTATTTGAATCAGTGTTAATGTTACCACATACATAGATAGCTGTATACCTATGAATGAATAGCTTCAGGTAAGTATGTAGGTAAATCTGTATGTTTGAAGGATGCAGGGGGCAGGTAGGTACTAACTTTTTGTACACACTTGTAATGCATACCTCTTGTTGTAGATAGTCCTTTGAAGGAATAAGCAGCACATACGAGTATGAACCTATACCAATATACGAGAATACAAATAAAATGAAACTTCGGTAGATGATTGCATGACTTATTGGAAAAGTTTATGACATGACACCTTATATAGCCTAACAGGTGGTACGGATTTTTTACCTCTACAAATTGTTTATAGGTGGTACCTGTGTACCTATGTACCTAGTATCCTGGCAAACATCACACAACCCACATATGAGATGATAAATGGCAGGGAGAAAAAAGTGTAAAGTTTCGTCTTTAAGAAATATCCTGGGAGTCTAGCAGAGGTGTATCTACTTTTTTCGTCCTTTTTTGTATCTTGAAGTGATGAAAATATGTATGTTCTGATAAGAGCTTAGGAGTGTAGGAAAAGTGCCAACATTGGTGTCTATAAGAGGGATGTGGTTCTTTAAGTCTGTTGTAGGTAACTTTAATATAAAAAAAAAAACATTTATTTAAATAAATCCTTAACTTTGAACTTTAACACGTTTGGTGTGAAATATCAATCAAATTCTCATCAGGAAGAAAGTTTTACACTTTAATGGAACTTAAGTTGTTGTTTCTTAATTTTCTTGAATTATTTTATTCAATTTTGTCTTGCATATATAAAAATTATTTCTTGTTTTTCATCAAATAACTGAAAATTTTGAAATTTCCTTTCAAAGTTCTATATTTAGATAATAATTCGTATTTATATTTATTTTTTTAATTCATTTTCAGAAATTGGAGTCAAAGAAAATTACACTTTATCCATAAGGAGTGCTTTTCTTTAGAAATTCTATTTGACAAGTTTTGACATCCTTTTTGTCGTCAAAGATAAAATTGTATTCTAACAGAAACTGCCATTATTATTTAATCATAAGAATTAGATCACTTTATAGGATTTTGGAGGAAGTTTGTCAAGATGAACAGAATTTTTAAGAAGAGTGGTAGGGTTATAACATTCTGGGATTTTAGTCTCATTGGAGACGTTGGTAAAGTTGAATGCTTTGGGGAAATTTTCCATTAGTTTTGAGGAACTATTAGTTGGATTAAGAAATTAGAAAGAAAATGACAAATGTAGTGATGATACAATTCCATTTAACAAAATTCTGCAGATACGGTCTTGGTTCGTCTGCGATTGGAACTTTTTAATATAAATCTTTCACAATAAGGCTTTGATAGAGTTGACATTGGACAGTCATATTGATAGATAGATATTTTTTGTATGAAAAAATCAAGAAGATATTACTACTCCTATTATGAAAAGACACAGTTTGAGCACTAGGAAAGGGAGAGGGGTTGAAAGGAAGTGTTGGTGCATATTGGTTTTGCAATCCTGAAAATTGCAAGTTGGAATCGAGGGTATACTGATTAGCATTCCTAGAAGCGCGAGTGTTACGGTTGAATTGTTAAAGGAGAGGAATGCAGCTGGCTATTTCTTTAGAGCATAAACTCTTAAAATAACGGCAAAAGAGGCTGAGTAAAGAAACTTTACGATGACGCTCGAGCGACGTAAATGATCCTTTGATGGTATTATTACCAATCAACATAAATGCTCTACGTTCAATAATGTCCAAGACGCGTTTTTTTCCCCTCATTGTACAGTGCTGTTTAGGTCGGAATTTAGTGACCTTATCATATTTTGTCGTTGCAGTTCCACATCCGAAGAAGAGGAATGTGAATCTGAAAACGAATGTGAAAAGCGAAGAGTACTATCGTCAGCGAAACAATGTATTGGATTAGAAGTTGCAGCCTGGCAGGACTCAGGAGATCATTAATAAAAATGAGAAAGAGTGATGGAGATAGAACAGAGCCCTGAGGCATACCAGCATTTATTTTGTGGTTTTCAGACTTGAACCCATCCAATATTACTTTTATTGAACGATACAATGTTGGAGGCGCATTTTTGATAAAAGAGCCTAATGCCAAACCCAATTAATTTTTTTTTTATAATTCACAAGCACTCAGGGGTTATTAGTACCCTTTATATGTTAATATTTAAACACTTGACAGTACGCCCGAAATTGAGCTCAAGGGTAAACTGATGAGCATTCCTGGAAGTGCGAGTATTACGGCTGAATCGTTCAAGGGGTGAAATGGAACTGGATAATTCAGAAGAATATTGTTTGTAAAAATATCGATAAAATAACGAAAGCCATGAAACATTGCGACCGTGTTCTAGCGATGTAATGTTTCGATTATAGTTCTGTCGCCTATCATTTTTAAAGCCCTTTTTTGAAGTCTATCCAAGAGATTAAAACTTGATTTAGGGGCACTTACCGAGATATGCGAATAATATTCAAGCTTTGGACGGATGAAGGCTTCGTAAATGACAGCCAGATCAGAAGGGGTGACAAATTTCTTCCATCTTCAGAGAAATCGAAAGCACCTGGCAGCATTTTTGGCGATATCGAATATGTGATCATTCCATAAGAGGAGATCTGTAATACACATACCGAGTACTGATAGTTGATTGGTATCCTGGATGCAAGTGTCACTCATAGATAGTGGCATGAGGGTACAAAACGACAGGAGACAGCATTGAGTTTAAGAAGCATTAAATTCTTCACGGTTTTTGATTCCCCATTGGAATACTGTCAAGATCAGAATTTAATGAGCTTATCATACGCTGCCGTTGAAGTTCTACATCCGTTGCCGTTGAAGTTCCACATCCGAAGGATAAGGATCTGAATCTAGAAAGGAATATGAAAAGCTGAGGGTACTGTCGTCAGCAAAACAGATTAATGGATTAGAACTGACAGACAAGAGATCATTTATGAATACAAGCAAGAAAGTCAGAGAAAAAAACGGAGCCCTGGGGGACACCAGCATTTATTTTATGAATTTCAGACTTGAAACCATCTAATACAACTTGTATTGAACGGTTAGAAAGGTAATTTCTTATCCAAGGAAGAAGAGATTAATCAGTACCAAAAGCACGCATTTTCGATAAGAGAGCTTTGTGACAAACCTGCCCAGATATGCCAATAATATTCACGCTTTGGACGGGTGAAGGCTTTGTAAATGACAGCCAGATCAGAATGGGTGAAAAATTTCTTGCACCTTCAGAAAAATCGTAAGCACCTGGCAGCATTTTTGGCAATATCGAATATGTTATCATTCCATAAGAGGTGATCTGTAATAGTACCGAGTACTGATAGTTGATTGGTTTCCTGGATGCAAGTGCCACTCATAAATAGTGGCATCGGGGTGCGAAACGACAGGAGGCAGCAATGAGTTTTCGAAGCATTAAATTCTACACGGTTTTTGATTCCCCATTGGACAATGCTCTTACGTTTAGAATTTAATGAGCTTATCATACGCTGCTGTTGAAGTTCCACATTCGCTGTCGTTGAAGTTCCACGTCCGAAGGTCAAGGATGTGAATCTAGAAAGGAACATGAAAAGCTGAGGGTACTGTCGTCAGCAAAACAGATTAATGGATTAGAAGTAACAGACAAGAGATCATTTATGAATACAAGCAAAAAAGTCAGAGAAAAAACGGAGCCCTGGGGGACACCAGCATTTATTTTATGAATTTAAGACTTGAAACCATCTAATACAACTTGTATTGAACGGTTAGAAAGGTAATTTCTTATCCAAGGAAGAAGAGATTAATCAATACCAAAAGCACGCGATAAGAGAGCTTGGTGCCAAACTCTATTAAATGTTTTTGAAATATCAAGTGCAATAATCTTACTTTCTCCAAAACGATGTAAAGATTTGTTCCACTGTTCGGTGAGATGAACCATGAGATCACCAGTGGACCTATTGCTACGAAAGCCGAATTGTCAGGCATTAAGAAAGAATCTTTTGATTTTCAAGATATTTCCAGAGCTGATAAATAATCAGCTATTCCATGACATTGGAAAGAAGGGACGGAAGTGCAATCGGTCGATTATAAGAGGATGAGGAAGATTCGCATTTTTTGGGAATAGGCTGGACAAATGGGTTTTTCCATTCGCTCGAAACGAGAACTCAGGAGTAGGACAGATGAAAAAGCTTATCAAGTGGTTTTGCCAGCGTTGAAGAACACCTCTTCAGAAAAATAGTGGGGATACCATCCACGCTAGCGGATTTATGTATGTTTAGGTCTTTTAGGACACAGTACGAGTGCGAAGAAATATTGGCGCCATATAATCTAAAACGCGCTCTATGACAGGCGGAGTCATAACACTCACAGCGTTGAATTGGCGGCGAAATGCACAGCAAAGAGATTAACTTTCTCTAAAGAGTGAACAAATGGAGTGTCATTGGCAAAGAGCGTAGGAACCGATAAAGAGGAAGAATTCCTCATAATTTTACGAACGATTAAACATTTTTACTGCCTTTGGGATATTGCAGAATTTTTTGCCGTAATTTTTGGTCAAGTGTAAATTTGGTCCGTCGAATATGGGCGTTGCAAGCCTTCCTGGGATGATTGAACTTATTCCGGTTTTCCTAGGTTGGATTGACTTGAAATAAACAGAAACTTACCCACTTAACTTTTAAAACCTTTTTACAGCTTTAAACCCTGTTTGATATAAAAGTTCTCATTCAATCAAATCAAACTTTGGATCAGCGCTGATATGCGCTGGCAACGACGTCACTATATTTGATTTACCGTATTGTCAAACGCGAATTCGTTCATAGTAAAGCGACTTCAAAGTAATACCTCTCCTTTCAAGGAATGTTATCAGCTAGCTTTCTCCCATTGAACTAATCTAAACTTTGCTAATGCTAAAATTGACTAAAGAAACTTCAAACAACATCTTTAAAGTCAAAATTGGATCAGAGGTTAATGATTGCAGAAAAAAGTATATACATACTGCTATCAAGAAAAAGACGAACAATACCTACTTCTGGGTGAAAACATCATCGTCGTCTTCGTCTACTATGATAAAAATTGCTCTTACTTAAGCAACTGAGTAGTACCCGTGGCATGATGGTTAGTTCGTTGGACGTAGGATAGAGCCCTACTTAATCACTTTTACCTTCAAAAAGATATAACACAATGGTAATCTGAGAACCGCGGTTTAAAACGGTACAGTGACGATTCCTTGGCAAATTGGACCAAGTCGCTTGCAAGTGAAGAAGGTTGAGCTTCAACTCATCTTCAACTCACTAAAAAACAAAAAGTCAGCAGGTGTCGATGGTATATCCAACGTTGTACTAAGACATTTTCCGATGGAGGCAATCGACATTTACACCACACTCTTCAACAATGCACTGAATACCGCTGTGGTTCATCCTCTTCCGAAAAAGGGAAAGGGCAACTCCAACCCGTCAAATCTTCGGTCGATAAGTCTTCTTCCGAGCATCAGCAAAAGTTTTCGAAAAAATCATTAATAGGGCTCTGACTAAGTGGGCTGCGGACAACAAAATAATTCCGGATAAAAAGTTCGGGTTCAAGGCGGGTCATGAAACTATTCATGCTGCGTCTTAACTCGTTTCTGATATCCAATGGAATAAATCAAAACAACAATGCACAGGTGCTGTTCTGGTTCATTTGGAAAAGGCCTTTGACATCGTATGGTTAGAGGGACTTTACCTAAAACTGAACAGGCTTGGCATTAGCAAGCCATTGTTGTATATACTTTATGATATGCTTAACGGTAGAAAGTTTGTTGTCAAAAGTGGCAATGTAACTTCTACCACAACATTCTCAATTAAAAATGGTCTTCAACAGGGAGCGGTGAATTCGCCGATTCCCTTCAGCATTTACACCAGCGATATGATAGGTAGTCTTACAAAGGCAATTGCGTACGCCGACGATCTAATTGCGTACAGAACGGCCCGAAAGGTTGAGGTTATTAGAATTCTCTTGCAGCGTGATTTTGACAAGGTTCAGCGATATTGCGACGACTGGAAACTAAAAATAAATGTCCAGAAGTCGGAGACAATTCTGTTCCGGACTCCGATGGCTGCTGCGACTAGGGATACCTGGAAGAAATGGCGCAAGATGGTCATCGTTGATCTTCACGGGTAGCCATTAGCGAGCAAGAATGTAGTAAACTACAGCGGTATCTGACCAAGACCAGAAGAGTCTTCGCTCTGATAAAACGGCTGTTTTACAGCAGTCAGCTTAACCCCACAGTGAAGGTAATTTGTTTCATGGCCCTCATACGGCCGATGATCGTTTATGGTTTTCCTGTGTGGTTTAACGTTGCCCCTTCCCATATGGAGAAGTTTCGGGTGTTCGAGAGGCAGTGTTTAAGACGCTGTAGCGGCTTATATCAAACAGCTGAACCTTCTTACGTGCATTACTATTCCAGCGAAGTCCTATTCAACGGGGCTCGAATCAACAGAATTGACAATTTCGTGATAAAACTCGTTCGAGGTCACATTGCAAGAGCTATGTCTTCGACCAACAATTTAATTTTCAGGGCGTTCTATCCAAACGACGAGTATTTTGAAATGTACGCTTGAGCAGCTTCATTCCACCAGAAGTATTCCTCTTCTTAGATAGATGTAGCATGATACAGGATAGATTGGCAGTTCCGCTAATCTACCAGGTCAGACGACGAACCGTGGATATTTGACTCCTGTACAATCGGGACGTCATGGCATAAGGCGGAGCAGAGCTCCTTCGGTTGAATAATGATGTGTCCGAACGGGATCGAACTGATAGGGTGAAGCAAGGGAACCAGTTTTGGTGGCTTCAATCGGCACTTGATAGTGGGTAGTCGGGATGGGGTTTTAAGCCTAGGCCGGCTTACATACTTGTTTAATAGTATTAGGGTTTAGTTTTTAATAGAATCGGCATGGTGGCACAAAAAAAGATAGAATAGGTAGTTTAAGTTAGCTTTAAGTCTTATATTATGAACCTTATTTTAGGTAGTTTTTAAGTAAAAATTAAAAAGCATGTTGATATTAGTTTTTTTTTTTTAATTTTCTAATAAATACAAAAATAAATAAAATTTAATTGAAGTAAAATAGATCTTAGGGCCGAAATGCATTAGTTTTAAGTGTTATAGTTTAACTTAGAGTGTCCGTATGGGACCAGTAAGTTAGTTATAAGTTATGGTTGATTAGGCTAGTTTTATGAATTTTTGTCTAGCTTTAAGATTGGAGTAATAAAAACGACTGTCATGCCTAATGGCTTGGGTTCGATGCCTGCCTGTGCCATTTAAATTTTTTTTCCAGGGGTACTGACCTTTGCGAGGAATTGACACATTCTCTTAGAGTAATTCTTTTCGTGAAAAGTTCTTTCTCAAATTAGCCGTTCGGATTTGGCTTAAAACTGTAGGTCTTTTTCATCCCTGAAACCAGTACTCGCACACAGGAATGGTAGAGAGTTGTAAGTTACCGGGCTCCAGTTCTCAACGGACTGTTGCGGAACCTAATTTTTTTATTTATTTATTAATTAAGCAACTGAGTAGAAAATTTCTCTCCCAAGCGCTTTATAAGACCTCCATCATATCTGTCATGTTATATGGTGCAGAAACTTTTACTTTAAAGCCCATAAAGTCTTCAAACCCTCAAAGAACCACGCAGTATAGAGGAAAGCTGCGGATCAAATAGCGCAAATAAGTTGAAAGTGAAGTACTCAACTGGAGTTTTTGGCTCTCATGAAATTTTAACCAACTTTCGAAAACAAAACCTTCTTGACAGAGGTTTCTTGTGGGAGTTTTATAAAACTCATTTCAGATTCTATTCATATTTCATAAAAAATTCAACACATATTCTAATTTTTATTAATTTTACACTATTTTAAGGGGTTTTCGATAGTGTTCTACCTATTTAAAGATTCAATGGGAAGTTATAGGTGTGGGCCGCATCCCATCTTCTTTTTCGTTTTGGTCTTAAAATAAAACTTAATTTAAATTCTATTTCTTCGCCTTGTAACTTCTTACAAAGGAAAATTAAAAGTAGGTGAAAGGGTTGAGTGGGGCAGAACTAAATTTAATATTACTTCTTTCACCAACAAACTTAGATTTTCTAAAAATAGATATAAAATTTATTTACTAAACATGAAAATACAGAAGAATGTCTAAACCGCCAACGTAAATGTAAACATTGTTTCATTACTTTGTTCCGCGGGATCTTAACATTTATTTATATAAGAAGCTCAAATAAGGAAACAATATATGAAAAAACTTAGTTCAATTACATCCATATTTACATAATTACTACCTACATACCGTACTGTAGATAAATGCAAAAACATAGGATGAATAAAGTTTTTTTTTACATGTTAACTCTTCTTTTTTTTTCAAAGAAAGACAACTAAATTTTGAAGGAGTTTTGAAAATACCTTCAAAGTAGGTATAGATGTATGTAGGCAGTGGAAGAATCTTGTCATCGTTCTATATTGTAATAATAATAAATCATTATAAGTATGAAAGGTAAAATAAAGCATAAAGTATATGTGTTATGTTCCTTTACTTTAAACCTACCCACACTCACATTCTTCACTTTTAGAAATAAAAATAAAGGATAATAAGGAAAACAACAACTATACCGTTACTTAGGAATATAAGAAAGCTGAGAAAAAAAAAACAACAACATCCACACCCACATTGTGTGTGATTCAGTGAGTGTCGTCGTAATTCCTTTTTCCTCGCGATTCAAAACTCAGAAGGAAGTAATTATCGCAAGGATAATAACACAACTGCACAACCATATAATAATAATAACAATAATCGTAAATGTTGGCGGTCTAGGCGAGAATGTGTTGCTTAAAAGTCGCAAACCGTATAAAATTTACAGAGCTGTTTACAGAATTTTTGTTCAAATCTAAAGATTGTAACTCTAATGAAAGATCAGCCTGAAGAATTACAAATTTTGAGAAGAGCAAGAAACTATAAAGTTAAGGTTTCCAAAACTTTAAAATATAACGTAATGTGATTTGCTTTACGTATTTAAACCTTACTTTAAAGATATGATGGCTTTTTTCTAGAAAGCTTCTGTGTTTTATTGGTAAATTTTATTTTAAGTTGACTTGGATGGGGTTTGTTTATGGCTATTTTTTCAGAATTCAAATTTCAAGATTAAATAATAACCTTTAGTTAACTTTAAGATTTTGTTTAATCTTCCTAAATAAACATAATAGGGACAAATCAGAGAATTCCTAAATGGTAAAAGTTTTTTTGCCGACATTAAAGGAAGTACCATTCTTAAGAAATAGATAATAGCTTAGTTAAGAATATAACACAGGTTATAGTTTGTCACTTGACTTTTGAATGCCAGATATGATAAAATATTAAAATAAATTAGGTGGCGCAACAGTTCGTAAAGAACCAGGACCACAGTTTTAAGTTGAATCTTAACGGCTAATTGCAAAACGCACTTTTCATGACAAGGGTTACTTTTCGAAAAGTTTTCGTTTTTTGCAGGAGGCAGTACCCATACCTTATAATAGCATAGGCACTAGGCAGTGTTTGAACTCGAGACTTCTTGTGTGAGAGTCTTACGCACTAACCCTTACAACAAGGGTACTACCGATCATAGAATATTTCAATATTTATGTAGTGTGTACATAAATTTGCTCAATATTTATTTATTATGTACTAAGTACGTATTTTACGTAATAACTAAATATTGGCAAGAGCGTCAATTCGGATTAAATAAACAAAGAAATTAACCTAAGATTGTGGAGGGGCTAGAAGACATTTTTTTAAGGAAAAAGTGCTGAGGTTAAAATACAAAAATGGAACTTCACATCATACGAGTTGAAATTTCTTTGGAGCTAAGGGAGGTTTCCTGGGAAGGAACATAGAAAAGTCGAGGATTACGGGTGTTACGAGTGTTTATGTTAAAAGACATAGGTGTGGAAGGAAATGCAGGCGATGGAACCGAAAAAAAATCGATGAATAAACAGAATGTTTGAAATTTCCGAGTTCATGTTGAGAAGTTTCAGGGTTAACATAGGGACAAAGAATTAGAATATTGTTCCAAGCAAAGCGAAGAAAACAAAGTTGGATTTTCCCGATTCCAAAATTATTAATACCTTTGGCCCACTACACAACTGTGTGTGACAGATAAAGGTGAACCTAGATCTTGCATGCTAGTGAAACGTAGCATTAATGTATTTTTACTCTAGCATTTCAGTGACAAAGGTACCACCGTAGCTAGGCCAGAAACAACCAAAGGAAGTTTCTGGCAAGTGTCGGCGTATCTTGGCCCTCTCCCTCAAAAAACCCTGAAGAAAGTCGTCACTGAAGCGGAGAGGCAAAAGATCCTCTTAATTATTGAGAGAGATGCTAACGCTCATCATACTGTATGGGGTAGCACGAATATCAACGACAGAGGTGAGTCTGTTTTTGCTTATATTCTTGGTACGATAGAAGAAACTTCTGAAGCCCGTAGGTTACTGAAAATTCTTTCAACTAGTCATTGATGCCAAGCTGCTTGAAAAATGCAGACGGCTCCTGGACAAATTCAAGTAATGAATCGCTGAACTTACTATTCGACACTCACTTTCCTGGTAATTCTCTTACCGAAACTTGCAACAATTATATACGGTCAAGTTCAAATACAACATATCCACAAGGTCTGATCACAAGGGATAAGCTACAATGGGCTCTCAACAGCTTCAAACCATTTAAATCTGCAGGACCAGATGGAATAATACCAGCCGAGTTACAAAAGACTTCTGACATAATAGCACCGATCTCTGAGGCAATTTTTACCAGCTGGGTTTACCTGGTCCATGTTCCAAAGCAGGTAAATGCTCGCAAGTCAATCCTAAAGATCTACGACCTATAGGTCTATCATCATTCCCTCCTAAGACCTTGGAAAGATTGATTGATATCCATTTAAGGCAAGTATTGATAGAAGACTTCTGAATTCGTCTCAACATGCCTACTGTAAAGGTAAATCGGCGTTAAACACTTTAGTACGCACCGTCGAACATTCCCCCCATCATAAAGAGTTCACTATGGTTGCTTTCCTTAACATCGAAGGTGCCTTTAGCAACGTGGACACATCTTCAATTACATCTGCACTAATATCTCTAAATGTAGAGAGTTCGCTTCGGGAGTTAATTCATTTAATGCTTACTAGCAGAATAACTAACTCAAAACTGGGCAACTCTTCTGGCAGACGATTCGTTAGTAGAGGGATACCGCAAGGTGGTGTTCTATCCCCTCTCCTCTGGAACCTAGTGGTGAATGAAATCCTAACTAGTCTGGATGCGAAGTGTTTCAGAGTGATAGCCTATAGAGATGACGTTGCTATAGCAGTTTGAGAAAGGCATCTTAACACCCTAAAAGAACTCTTACAAAATGCCTTGGACAGACTAATACTTTAGGCTGATCAATGTGGACTGGGTGTTAACCCGCATAAAACCGATTTAGACCTATTTTTGAGGAGATACAAAATTCCATTTGTCAACCCTGCCTATATTAAAGGAATCCAATTAAAATTCTTAGTCGAGGCTAAATACCTGGGTCTTGTCTTAGATAAAAAACTAAATTGGAAACGCAACGTACAGGAAAGAGTCAAAAAAGCTACTGTAGCTCAATTTTCTTGCAAAAAAGCTATTCGTAATAAACGGGACTGACAACCCAGAATCACGCATTGGCTATACACATCGGTAATCAGACTGATTTTAATGTACGGTGTGGCAGTATGGTGGACTGCTTTAGACAATGGTATAAATAGGGATAAGCTAAATAAAGTCCAACGTTCAGCTTACCTATGTTCTATGTATAAGCGGATCACTTCGCACGACCCCGTCTACGGCATTGGACACCTTGCTCTACCTAAAACCTCTTGACATATTAAGCAAATAAATAGCTGCAAGCTCTGCTATTTGCCTCAATGCTTCGTCGCAGTGGACTAACAACAACATTGGCCACTCCGTAAATCTAAGGTATTTAGAATCAATTCCAAAGTACACAGACTGCACCATCCCCCAACTGCAATTCGACAGAAACTTCCAGATTTCTATACCTACCAGATCTTTTTGGGAGGATATGACATTCTTGGAGGTAGAGTCAATCCATTTTCACACAGATGGGTCAAAAACAAAAGAAGGGGTTCATGGAGGTGCGTATACTCTGAACGACTGAAATTAATTCTCTTATTCCACCTTCCCAATCATTGTAGCGTGTTCCAGGCAGAACTTTTGGCAATAAAAGAAGTCTTGTCTTGGCTCAAAGAAAACTTGTTATCAACAACTGATACCCGTATTTTCTCAGACAGTCATTCGGCTATAAATTCTTTGACTCTGTCTCTACAAACTCTATATCATTCCATAACTGTCGGCACAAAAGTTTAAAATTTACCTTTCTAGTCAACTGTAAGGCAGATGAACTGGCCAGGAACGGTACAGTACAACCCATTCTACAACGTTTGGCAAATGCTGATGGCATAGCAATTGCTTTTTGTAAAGTGTTGCTAACGCAAGACGCTATGAAGAAGGCAAACATCATGTGGAACGACATCACCTCGTGTCAGGTCACAAGAACTATCTGGCCAACACTAAATTAAAACGTCGAAAGTGCTTGCTATATCTAAGCAGATCGCATATAAGCTCGATAATAGGTGTCAAATTCGGACACTGTCTAATAGAAAAGTACGCGCCACGAGACTAGGCGTATTCTCAAATGACTTTGCAGAAGCTGTATGGACGAGGAAGAGGAAGAAACGGTTCTTCATCATCTCTGCACATGTCCTGCTCTGGCTCGAAAACGCAAGAATTACCTAGGAGAATTCTTCTTTAGCGATCTAAATCATATCGGTACAATTAGTCTCTCACGTTTCGTAAGGGACTCAAGCTGGTTCCATTGAGCTTAGGAGGAAGCCTCAAGATTCATGTGATCCATTAAACTGGCCTAAGTGTGTCCGTTTCCATCGTGGACAGCCTCTATAACGTAACCCAACCTAACCTTGGGGCCAAACTTGAGACAATTATTCGAGGAGTGGCGAACAAATTTTATAAAGGGTTTTTCAATGAGACCGGTAGGTGTTGAAATGGAATAAAACAAGCTGTGTGGAAGGTATTAACAAAATTATATTCTTGTTTGAAAGGCGCATTTATGCCATAAAGTGTGGAATATGACATCATTGAAATGACCGCCTCGGCTTCCTATACGTTGTTACGGATCCGAGTGGTCAAATTTTCAATGACTCTTTCGCATAGATCCGGCTGAATTCAAGCGATGGCCTGTGTTATGTTCAAATGAAAAAAAAAAACTTTATTTAGTGACCGGTCGGAAAATTCTTTGGATCAATGTAAAATAAATCAAGCGCTGAGTTGGCCTTGAGAATGATATCGTCTGTGTGGAAGAGGATATTGAGATCTTGGTCACATAAAATGCCAAGGTCCAAAATGTTTTTTAGGAGAAGGGATTTGTTTATTGTGCAAAACATAGAGACAGGGAGGAGTCATAAAGCCTTTACGTGAAAAAGTATTTGATAAGGACTTGGCAATATTAAATTAAAAGAAGTTTTTAAGACACCAAGCTGTTGAATAAGAAAGGTTCATGTATTGATGAATTGATCTTGAAAAATAGATAGAAAGAATACTTTATGTCCCTTTCAAGACCGCTATTTGTAAGATTGTAAGAATGAAGAAAAGGTGGTTGCCTAAGGTAACTAAGATAGGGAGTGAGGTGACAGATCTGAAACGAACGCTGTAATATCATTTTAAAAGGCAGAGATGAAATCGATTTTTTAAAAGAGGGTTAAAAGCCAAGAATGGACATTTTGAAGAGCATAAGTCAACGGAAGATAATGTCAGAATGTGTCACTGAAATCTGTTAAAATGACATCGACTATTTGTCAAACAGAGAAGGTGAAAGACACAAATTCAGAGTTAAGTGGTTATGAATCTAGTTTTAAGAAAACTTTGCTGTCTAGATAATATAAGTGATCTGCAGTGGAAGCTTAAAATTAGATTCAAAACACTTTAAAAAAGCTTAAGTATATGAGAGAGCTTGCCAATGATTCGATAATAGTTAACGTCTCTCTTCGAAACCTTTTTGTGCATTGGAATTATGAATTTGTTTCACTGTCAAACATCTTCAGTTTGGTCTATAATTTAACCATAAATATTCTTACAAACGAACAACGCTTGCAAATTATTGAATTTTATTATCAAAACGCGTGCTCTGTTAGGAAAGATCATCGCACGCTTCTTCCATTTTATGGTCGGTTTAATCGACCCACACTTTGGTCTCAATGGGTACGTAAATAAGCAGAATTGTCAATTTTAGAGTGAATATCAGCCAGAAGCATTGCGAGGGCTACCAATGCATCCAGAAAAAGTCACGGTTTGGTGCGGTTTATGGGCTGGTGGCATCATTGGACCCAACCTCTTGAAAAATGATGAGAATCGTAACGTAACTGTGAATGGTGTTGTATGTGTTTTTTTTTTTAAACTTTCTTATAGCTTTTAATAAATCATCCTTTAAATGAAGATTTTGGTGTATGAATGAAAGATTAAGAGAAAGTGTTCAAGAGCATTTTTTTATAAAAAGGGCCAGAGACCGTCAGGACCAAAACTTCGCCTTAAATGTATAGATTTATGTAATGATAATTTCCCGATATACAATTTTTCGATGCACCCATTTTCAGATGTATGTCTTCGATAACTTTACTATTTCCATATTCAAGATCTTGTGTAGTATTTATATAGACCAAAGAAAAAAGTTTTCAGGTGTAAAACACAAGATCTTTGTGGCCAAATTGTGGTGACATCTTCCAGAAACAGCACTTTTATTTGCAAGACTGTACTCGTATTCTAACAATTTCAATGCGTTGAAGAAGCGAAGCGTTTATTTTAACATTTTTACTCGTGGATTAGTCTGTACTTAGCAAATGTCAAAAGATGACAGCTGCAAAAGTGAGATCTGTCCCAATAGCAGGCTATCGAAAATGAAACTTATTATTACAAAACCCTTTATTTTTCACAACCTTTTAAATTTAAACAAAACGAACTATTATAAAAACAAACATTTAAGAAGAAATTCTGTGTTTCACAGCACTGTATGTTTTCATGCCAAAACTCTTGTAATGCAATTGAGAATGTTTTTTAGTTATCTGAATGTAAAGTACGTTACGTTACGTATGTCCTTTAATACAAACACAAAAACTTTATGT